>NC_056746.1:706560332-706642832 GCF_019279795.1 Protopterus annectens
CAGGTAGCACCCCACTTTGAACGGGGATATGGATGTGGCAATGTAACTCCTAGCAGAGGCAGTTCATGTGGTTGGAATCAATGACACTGAACAGGCAACCCAGCCATGCACAACTCACACCTGTCTCATATGACAGGATATAGTGCTAGCATAAAATTTGATTGTGTTCATTCAGACACACATATTTCACAAAAACTGCCCATAGTGAACCAAACATATGCACTGTAAAAAAAAAAAAAAACTTAAACATTGATTGTGCTTTATCTTCTGTTAGTGTCCTTGAGCTATTTCAAACTTTAGTGAATGTTCTGTGTTTCTTCCTCCCACACACTAACTACTTTGATGACACCATTGGCCTACTTCAGCACCCCCACCCTGTGAGTATGATGATGATGACCATGGAGTATGCTTTGTTCATTTTCATTTGACTTAGGGTTGCATATATGTTTACTCCATAGAGTAGGTGGATATGAGACTGACAGTATGCAAGTAGTTTATTTTCTTACACATTTGTTCATATACTACAGGTTCCACACTTACCTTACATTACTGTAGCTATGAATCATGTGCTTTGGGGTTGTCTGTGTCTGATGATATATGTACACAGACATATGGGTAAGTAAAATTTGTGGACACTGGATGGCAGCACTTTTAATATTTGTATGTGCTTTGGTTGTTATGTGTATTCCTTTGCTGGTGAGTGTGTATACTATCATTTGCCTCTTATTTGCTGAGTGTGTGTGCTATCCTTTGAGTCTTAGGTGATGAGGCTGTGTGCTATCCTTTGCCCTTTGGTCAGGGCAATGGCAAATTGTGCACACCTTCATCTGCCAGCAACCACTACAGCAGCAGATTCTCCTTCAGAATCATCATCTGTATTTACTGGAGCTGCCACCCCTGCCAGTGGTCCATGAAAGTGTGGCCTGGCCCTTGCTGACCCTGTTGCAGCTGTTTCCTCTAGATGAAATTGTACAACATGGCACAGACTGTGAGAATTTCTACACAGGTGCCTGAGTCATACTGCAGAGCACCTCTTGATGTGTCTAGACAGCAGAAACATGACTTCAGCATGCCAAACACATGTTCTATGATGTTTATAGTTTGAGAGTGGGCATTGTTGCATCCTTCCTCTGTGTGTGTGTGTGTGTGTGTGTGTGTGTGTGTGTGTGTGTGTGTGTGTGTGTGTGTGTGTGTGTGTGTGTGTGTGTTTGTGTTTGTGCATTTCTGATGGGTGTCAGGAGCCACAGTTCCAGTGCATAACCTGTATCACCCAGGAGATGGCCTTGTGGAACATCATCTCCAGCAAACCTTGTGTATAGCTGCAAGGCATGCCATATGTTGCGAGTCATGGTAATTGACTGAGTTGCCTGCAGAGACAATGAGGATGATCCCCTGGATATTGCAAGCAACCTGTCAGTTGATTGAATGGAACCATTTCTGTTGATGTATGTGGACAGCAATTCTGTATCTGACTGCTGGATGGCAGTATTATCAATAAACATGTAAGAATTCAAAGCAGAAATACCACTCAATTGTCATTGCTCTCTTCACTGCTGTGGAGGTCACCGCAGAACATTTGAGAAACCTAACATCTCTGTTAGCTACATATGTACAACCCCTTGAAGTTGATAATAAACACAATACACTTGGTCTGCACTAACTAGTGAAATTCCAAGAGTAAATGGCAAAACAATACTATGATGTAACCATACTTTTCATTGACAAACTTTGAAAGCAGAGCAAGAACTAACAGACTTGCACAACTGTGAATAAAAAAATGGATACAGATAAAAATAAATTCTATTGCATATTGAAATATATCCTAAATATGAAAATGTAAACAGTTTATTAGAAAATTAGTAAATAAAATTAAATATCTCTCTGTATCAAACCAGTCTCCCCTCCTTCAACTTCCAAAGCTACACCATTATCTTTATATAGTGTAGATTCGGTCTGCTAAGCACTGTGAAGATGCAAATGAGGTGTTAAATCATTAGCATTCCTGAATACCAACATTCTCACTTGGTGTTGGGAATGTAAACACTGTGTATGTAACTACACAATTGCATGCTTATACCCTGAGACTGCAGGGAGCAGAAATGACAATTGTTAGCTGCTTAATGGCTTGCAAGTGATAATGACTACTCTGAGTACAGCAACAAGCAATACTTAAGAGACATTTCTCTCTGAAGTGGGTGTATTATGCAGGCTATACTTAATAAAAAGTGTGGAAACACTTTGAGAGCTATGAGAACCTTAACAACATTGATACTCATTTAATAATAAGCATATTCTCCATCCTCTGCTTAACAATTGCTCTGCAATGCTAATCGGCTGTATTACACATTGAAAGAAGGATGCAAAGAAATACACATGACATTGCATTTGAGTTAATTAAGTTGAGAGAAGGGGGATATGCACAGAAAATAAAGAGAAAAATAGCTACAGTGCTGGCAGCCTTACATTAATATGGTGTGGGCTATTATTAGCCAAATATGTTGTCAATATCACAGTCCTTTAGACATGTTCAAGTAAATGAGAAATGAACATTTTCTGGTGGACCTGTAATTTGATGGTTTGCTAAGTCAGATCCGTATGGTATATACATTTTCTGATTCCTACTTGTGTTGCTGGGAAGGAGGGATAAGAAACACAACCGAATGTTGTTATTGCACTGAATTGAGGGTTCTAATCCAGATAGGCTGTTATTTGAGAGCGTTAATACTTACTTTCTGAGAATATGGTCAGGTTGTAAGATAGACAAATTGAGTAAACCTCCCAATCCTGAATTTTCATTATTATTCCCTAATGTTTACTACTATTGACAATTTTTTCTTATATTAGATTCATTATTTGTGTATGTTTTGGCAAAGCACACTTTGGTCTGGCAGCATTTTGTGGCAGTGAACACGAATCCACTGCCCAAGGTACAAACTGAGAAATTTAACTTGGAATGCCATCATTAATGCCTTTTAAAGTGACTGAGGTGTGCTTTGATAAAGCACTCTGGACATATTTATTATATCCATAGTATTATTTAACTCACGCAGGTGCAATATTAGACAAATAACTTGTGCATTTCAATCTGTAGTGTGTTTTGTTTTACTTTAAATAAAGTATCTAATTTAACTCAGGGGAGGGTATTCTTTTCATATATGAGTGTTGGTAAATGTTTCTGCTCTTTCTTGTGTGTATTGTGAGTAGTATTGTATTTATTAGTTATGTTTATTCCTCTATCTGTATGTGTTGTTTCACTTTCCTTTGTAATCTAAAGAATTGAGCTGATGGATGAAATGTAATTTAGGCTACATGTGTGTAGCTCTAAATGACAATAAAGTTTACTTTGTCTTTGACTTTGACTTAATATGATAGGTTGCACATTATTATAACACAATAAGATTAACATAAGTACTGCGAACAGATGTGTCACATATGTTGTATAACCTCTCAGAATATTATCTCATCACAGTAAGACATACTTCTAAATGGCATACTTTGTGTCCTGACTAATTGTATGTAGTCTGCCAAAATGACATCTTGCCATTGTCTGTAGATCCCTTTACTGAGCAATTGACACTACAGGGCATTCTAATGATATATAGCCCACATGCTGCTTGCAATGTTTGCAGCAGATGTTAAAATGTGTCTGCATTTAAGGTTGAAAATACAACCTAAAACTTTCATAAATTACTTCTACTGCCATAAACTTGAACCGATGGTTAGTGCCTTTTTCTAGTATATGTTTAGCTTACCATTGGGTGATATAACTAATGTCACAGAAGGGAAATAATTAATATGGATTCTTAAACTATCAGCACACAGAGGTGCAGGTTTGAATGAATCAGTACCTCTTAAGCCAGTTCTGAAAGAAAGAAAGCTTCTTAAATAAGTATACTGCTATGTGTGTTTTTATGGCAATAGCCTTTTATGGTTTCTGTCTTAAAAGAAAGTTGTGCCTTTAAAATTGTTATGGCTATTGTACTTGAGGTTTTTTATTGGTAGACATTTAATTGATTGCATTTTGAATATTTGAGATGCTGCTGATTTTTTGTATGGTCTGAAGAAGCGATTTTATCGTGAAAGCGCTCACCTGTGTTTGAATATAAGTCTATTTGGATTTTACACTGCTCTTTGCCATCTGCTTTTTATTGGTTTGCTGTGGTGCTGTGTTCTACATTTTTGTTCATACTATTTGGTTTGTGGTTGAGCACAGCTTTACAGTCAGCAGGACTTCTTTTACCATATATCTCCATTCATAATGAATGCAGTATATGTGTAATAACCACATCTGAAAGCTAGCTCTCCTGTAGCACTAGAAAATAATAACCTGATTTAAAATGTATTCATTTTTTGTTCCTTGGATTTGATACCCAACTTGTGCAACTATGTCCAAGTCCAATGATTATGTCCCAACTAAACCTATTTAACCTTACAAAAACCAAGGCTTACAAACCAAGCCATTAAGCATGTCAGTGTTGACCATTGGAAAAGGTGTGACTAGGTTGAGCATCACACATGGCAAATCTCACTTTCATGTTTCACATCTTCATTGCTGTTTGATAAATATCTCCCTCTTTGTCTGGCAATGTATCTCTCTGCTTTCCATTATGCAAATACCGTTGGCATGGGTGTGCATCTTTAAGCACTGGCTGTTAAAGACGAGATTGGAATTTAGCACCAATTCAGACAAAGAGTTGTTCCTTGACTTTTGCAGACATGGCTGGTGAAGGAGATGATGGTGCTAAGTTTAGGGCACAGAGGTAGGGGGAGGGTTCAGGAGCCCAAGATTTTTGTGGCACTTCTCATGAAGTGTTACTGCTGCAGGGGGAGTAGACTGGGTCTCATTATAAGCCTGAGGCTTGGAACAGGTTAGCCAAGGTTGTCTCCAGTGAAACTGGCCTCATATGCACTGGGGAGCAATGTCATTACCAGTACAGTACCTGACATGGTGGAAGAAGGACTTCCTTAGCCAATGGCAGGAAAGTATACTAACCTATCACCATTCAATTACATAGAATGAAGTAGACAACCCAGACTGGTATTCATTATGATTTAATTTCTCTTCTTCTCTTCTTCTCCATTGTGCAGCTGCTGAAGATATTGCAGCAAACAGCAAGGTGCACCAAGACAGGTTAAATTGCCACACAGTGGCATGGGGTGTCTATGCATCAGGCCTTTCTGTAAGCCTAATTAATACTGTAATTATATTCAGTATGGAATAGTCTAATAAATATTTATATTTATGATATCGTAGCAGTGTAGCTGATTAATGGTACAACAGAGTAAGACCATCCCATCATACCTGGATGTGGCAAAGGTGTGCACAATGGATAATCATAAATGTGTATGTATTGAAATAATAAAGTCACCTGACATACCATGGATATAATTTTCACTCTGCTTTATATCCCATACCATGGATCTAATTTTTGCTCTGTTTATTATCACCCCATTCTTACTCTCTCTCTCTCTCTCTCTCTCTCTCTTTGGTCTAAATATTTTCTACGGCTTAATATTGTGATTTTTGTATTGCCCCACCCCTTCTCTCTCTCTATCTCTCTTTTGGCTTTAATATTTTCTATGCCTTAAAATTGTTCTGTTACCAAACATTTCACTTATAAAATGACATTCAGCACAGGGAAGTAGACTAACCAATTAGAATTGGGCCACCATTCTTCCACAGGTTGCATCACTGACACTTAGCACTGTCAAAGACCAACATGTCAACACTGCCTCCACAACCCCTGACCTAAATGCTCCATCTGTGTCTGATTGCTCTGCCCCAGCTGCTGCTGATTTATTACCCTCCAGGAGTGGCAGTAGTAGTAGTGGAGGTACTGATTATGTCCCCTGGCAAGAGCTGACTGGGCTGGGGGAGGTTATTATGGAATGGGCCCTCAGTGCCTGATTTGGCTGTGTAGAAAAGGTGCTTCATCATATTGTAAAGATAATGCCACATAGACCACTGACACAGGAAACTGAGACAGGAGACAGTGATGACAGTTCTGAGGGTGAAGACTAGAGTCTCACTTTTCTCAGGCTTGGCATGGTATGCCTCCAATGTCCCCTACCTCTCCCCATCAATCATGGTGTCCCCAAACCATCTTTGTCTATCACCATCCCTATCTGTCTTGTATGTCCTGTATGTCTGTGCCTGCTTCCTCACTTACCCTGCCTACCTGACCATTGCATTCCTATGCCCCTTCCCAAACATTCCTCTCTCTTTGAAAGTAAAAAAAAATTACCCATACATAGCTTTCCTCTTCACCTATGTGTTTTCTTGACATACTTGATTTGGTATAATTGGCTGAAGAACATTATTCTATTGTTGTCACCTATCCTTAGTATGATGACAGTCCAAATTCAGCAAATTCAGTCTATTTCAATGGCACATCTTCTTGTTAAGAAGATGGCTACGGATCTCTCCAACTACCTTCCTGCAAATTCCTCTGTCACTTTCCCTGTGTCTTCCCCTCTGCTTGCCCAACCATTTCACCATTTTCCTAACAACCCCTTTTTCACATGTTTAATCTGGTCAAAAAATAGAATCACATACAGCACACATGGCCAGAAATAGCTCATGAGATATTTTTTAATTTTTGTCCTCAGCGTATGCATGGAGTTTGGCATCTCACACCAATGACGAGTGACATTGAATGGCTGTTAAATTGCTATGGCAAAACATGGTCAGTAGTTGCCATCACCTACAGTAGCCTGGTTATCCTCATCCAAAGGTATTTAAACATGCTGCTCTATCAGAATACAGAGAAATGGCAGACAATACAGAGAAACGGCAGACTTAAGACCATTCTTTGCAACAGTTACTCTAACAGTTCTTTGACTACAGGATGCAATAAAGTGCAACTTGCCTTGTGGAGTGTTGCTATGAATCATTTGTCTGAAGGTTGCTTTTTGACCATAACATCAAGCGAGTATTTCCAGATATACAGTGACATATTATTTCTTACTGTAATGTTATACTTCTATGATATGTTTAATTACTCACATCTTATTTTTTATCCACTTACAACCTTTATGAAGATATTTTGAATACTGTGAAAAAATGCATTAGAAAAGGCACCCATGTCCATAAGAAAGAATTATTAAGCCACCCTTTTTCTACTCATGTATTACTCATGCTTTCCTCTCCTACACCTTCTAGATCCCCAGATCCATCAGTTAATAATACAGAACATGACAGATTAATGAGGACACAACATAAAGATGTGTGTTGATGACCCATAACACCAGCCTTTGAAATGTTTCAGTCCATCTCTGTCTATCTGTACCCCTTGTCTCTCACCCCTTTGTACTGTTGACTATTCATTAGGCTGATGGATGTAAATTTCATCTTTTGACATTTTCATACTGTCATTACTTTGCTGAAGGCTAATACCTACATCTTCCCTTGACTCACTAGGTTATCAATGTGTGACGTAGAATTTCTGTTGTGGTATGTTGAGATAATGATCAAATATAAAAACTTAATTTTTGCATCTTGTCAAGGACTGTAATCCAGCAGTAGGTGAAACTCTTACTGCCTGTTTTTATGTTTCTTTCATGTGTATGTGCTGCCTATTTATCTCCCTTCTGTTTTATCAGTTGTAGTCCTCAACATTTCTGTGAGACCTGTCAATGAACAAGTGCCATGAATGCTTCCTATTTCCATCTTCTGTTTCACAAGTGTTTGTTTCTTATCTAGACAAAATCATGTAAAACAGATATGTCAGTCTCAGTTCTGCTATATACATAAATGACAGCAAAGCTGACCAATGTCAACAGTATGCATTTATTATTGATCAGAAGATTGCAAATATGACTTTCCACGAAAACTTCAAGCAGCTCAATATCTACTGTGAGACAGATAATCCTATATATACTGCACTGTTAGACTATAAAAGAAAGACTTTTGGTGGTACTTATATTATGTACTGTGCCCTCTAGATTGTGTAACTAGATAGGTAGTGGGTTTGAATCTCACACAACGTGTGTGTGTGTGTGTGTGTGTGTGTGTGTGTGTGTGTGTGTGTGTGTGTGTGTGTGTGTGTGTGTGTGTGTGTGAAGGGAGGGGTCTTTGTATAGAGTTGTGTAATTATGACCTGATATACTGCTTGCTTCACTGAACTAGCAGTCGGGAAAAACATTTACACTGGAGGCTAAGTCCACATCATTGTCAGACCCTTCTCCCAACACCATCTTCTCTGCATCACAACAGTAATGTAATCCTCCATAAAGTGCAGTCTCAGGTTGTACAAGTTAGACTTCTGCAGTGACACTTCATTTAATTACTGTGACCTTTAGATTGTATAATTGGATCTGTAGGGGATTATGATCTCACAGCAATTGACATGTATGATGGCTGGTATACAAAGTTGTGTAAATATGACCTTATGTACTGCTGGCCTCGCTAAACTAGCAGTCTGGAGACACTTTACACTAGAGGGTGAATCCAGATCAATGTCAGACCCTTATCCCAACATCATCTTCTGTGGAACATAATGAAAATGTCATTCTCTATAAAGTGTACTGTCTTGTAGATTATTATTTATCATTTTTTTGCATTTATTTACCAGGAGGTCTACTGGGCCATGGTGAGCCCATTTTCAGTAGAGGACTGGGGAGAAAAGCTAAAAAAAAAAAAAAATAAACATGATAAAGCTACCCAATCAAAATACAGAAATCAAGCAGTGATGGTACAGAACACTGCATTACGGAATAGGTGATACTATAAAATAGATAATACTAGTTATACAGATGTTAGATTGTAAGTATGCAAGCCAAACAAAATACAATTGATGACATGGGATAATAGTGAATGTGTGAACAATACAGAGTGTTGCAGATTTACAGTAGAGAGGGAAAATGGAGAGCAGCAGATTAAAGATACTGAAAGTAAGGTATAGCCTTAGAGTAATTGTTATATAAGCATCAAGAGTAAATAGAAGATATGGTAGGTAACTGATATAGTAGATTATCTGTGGCTGGGTGGCACAAGCTGAACTTAGTAAGTTGGAAGCACTTAATGTATATATGAGGAGTCTGAGCCATAAGTGAGATGCGGAGGAAAAATAGGAAGACTAGGAATACTGGATTTTTTTATAGTCACTGTTGGTATATGTACATAGCCATTGGAATAACAAGTGATATTTCAGCGAAGTGTTAAAGCATTCAGGGTTACTAGTAAACCTAATTGAAGGAGGGAGGGAATTATGGATTGAAAGAAGTAGGGATTCTAATCTCACACAGTCAATTTATGTGAATGTGATGGTGGGTCCATAACAACACTGGAGGATTCATTCAACAACTGTGTTCATTTAACTCCCATTTGTGAGAAACATTTACATGGTCAGATGAATCCCATGACCCCATCTCCCTCTGTACACGAACACATTCTGTCTGCAATATACTCAGGAGGTAATCCTTTCAAAAATGTACTCTCCCTCCACTAAAGCCAGACCTCTCCTATAGCATGTGCATGTAATACTGTTGCATGCAGATTATACCAGTAAATAGATAGGGAGTTCTAATCCAGCAATGAGAAACCCATGACTGTATGTGTGAATACAAATGGATGCAGGAGTGTTGTTAGTATTGACAATATTTAGAATCCCACATAGTTGTAGAAGAGTTGATTGGTTTACTAGAAATGGACAGACATATTAAGATCAAGGAAAGAAATAGATTGCAGAAATTCAATAAGACCCAAAATGTTAGAAATTTGATAAAACAAATGAACACAGCAATCAGAACTGTTCATAGGAATTCATGCAATATAACAGAAGTAAATAGGATATTTTACTGTTCAGCTAAATTAATGACAGATAAAGTCTTACCACAAAAACACGGGACAGTAAGGGAACTGAAATGGGAAAATCAAATGCCATCATGCAAGTATCAAATGAAGAAAGATATAAAGCAATTAAAACAAGAAGTGTCACTATTAGAAGAGTAAAGAAGAGAGAACACATCAACAAAAATACTCAAATTGCTAGAAGTGTGCAGTATCACAAAAGATCAGGATCTATCACACACTACTGCAAATAATAAAGTAAAGATATCAACACAGGCAGAAAAATGTAGAAGATATTCAGATAGACATAAAGGAAAAGTACATAATACGCAATTTATTGATGACCCCAAAAAGTTTTATAGAGATTTGGCAAAAGGAATAATAATAATAAATAAGAAATAGACACATTTTGGCAAAATATTTATGAAGATCCTGTGGAACATAACAACGATGCTGAATGGATAGGAGAAGTTAAAGAAAGAATAAGAAGTTCAAATGTACAGGATATGAAATGAGATGAAGTAATGGCCAGAATAATTGAAACAAAATGAATAAAAACATGCTTGATCATCACATACTCTTGATCATGATCATCACCTCATTCAACACCCGAGATTCACCCCTCACATCCAGGATCAGATCTGAGACTGAGATCAACTCATCAACTATCCTACCCACCTGAAACCAAACCCACCCAGTAAGAAGAGAAAACCAAAGCCAGGCTTCACACTTTACAGACTAGTGTGTGGTCTAACACAAGAGCCCAGGCCCTGAGGTCCGAGGAACTCAAGCAGCAACTCTCATCAGCTGAATCACTTACAAATGCCTACTAGCAGCACCTGCAGGCAATCCCAATAACACAAAGAGCAACAAAACCTGAGGCAAGCGGTAAGGCAGTGGACCCGTCCCATAAACAAACTCTACAACAAAACAAACTCTACAACAAAGGAAGAGCAAAATAGAAGAAAAAAACTAAAAGGTAAGACACTAAAAGTAAAAAACTAAGGGTAAAATAAAAAGGCTCAAAAGCAAATTTACAAAAAAAAATTTTGAGAGGAAAAAAGCAAAAATACTCAAAGAGGCTTTAGCTATGTCTTGGCTACCAAAGGAAAACCCCAGATATGCTCTCAACTAGTTCAAAATGATGTAGAGATTACTGATCTGGACATTGCCAACAACAGACACATACAACTCAATGCAAAACATACTTCTCCCCAAAGGAGATATCCCCCCCAGCGTTGGAGCCCCAGCACATCCAGCCTCCAGCCCCCAGACCATCTCCAAAGAGAAGTGAGAACTGCCATCTCAAACACAAAAGGTCCCAGCTGTGTGCTCCACGAAGCTCCCGAGGCTGTAACTAACGAGAATCCACAGCTGAATTAAACCCACAGCTAGGACCCATGTTTTAAATAGGGGATCTTACAACTGCAACGTGCCAAGGGGTGGCACAAGGCGCCAAAGGCACCCGACCCTCCAACCTCCGTGGGTGATACCATGATCGCCTTATCTGCAAAGCCAGCTCTCCAAGCATAGGAGACCCATAATGACCTCATACATAGGAAATAAAGACATAGGAATTTAGGCTTTTTTGATCCCATCCAGTTTGGCTCATCAGGCAAAAATGATTTTCTAAACTGAGTTGACTTTTCAAACAGTCACCAAAGCAAAGCCAGAAGGAAATCAGCCTACAGTCCCCCACACCCTCCTTCGATACGGCGAAGGCCGGAAATATACGGGTATCATTGAAAGGAACTTAAATTCGCTTAATACATATACATCACAAGATGATGGTATGCTAGTGGAAAGAACCCACAGAACCCAGGTTCAGAGCGTTGGGTGTCTCACTCTCAAAGCAAACTACAAGTGGTGTAGTGGTGGGAGGCTCCAGTCCTGGGCCTCTTGTTGGCATCTACTTTTTTTCCGAGTACAAGCAAACAGGAGAGGTTATGGCTGACAAAGTTTGCAGATGACTGCAAACTGGGGCCATAGTAGAGAGGAGAAAGAGCTTACCGACCTCGACCGACGGAATAATAGAATGAGGGGAGAGGAGATTCATCATCAAAAAAACTCCCTATGCTGTGGAATAAAATCGCTCCTTACTTGAAAACTCCAGGCCCAGATGCAGTACCTAGCTTCTGGTTAAAAGTATTAATGTCTTTACATGAAGATTTAGCTATGAGTAAGAAATATTTATATGCTCATCCTGAACAGATGCCAACCTGGGTAACAACAGGAAAAACAATCGCCTCCTTAAGAGCAAACCATCAGGCTATCTTAAAAAACTATAGACCAATAACTTCCCTTCAAATGATGTATAGACTGTACACTGGAATCGATGCTCACAAAGTCTACAGTCATTTACAAGACAACTCAATCCTGGCAATAGAACAAAAGGGCAACAAAAGAAAGTCATACAGAACAAAGAGTCATTTTATTGTTAAATGAAGTCATAATGAAGAACTGTAAAAAGGGAAAGAATCTAAGTATGGCATGGATATACTACAAAAAAGCATTTGATAGTATCCCACATTGCTAGATAAAAGAGTGTTTACAAATGTATAATATATACTTTATACTGATCAGTTACATTGCAGTGACCATAAAAGAGTAGCAAACCACTTTGCAGTTAAGCCATGATAAAGGACAAATTATTATTTCAGGGATGAAATTTCAAACGATTTTATTCCAAGGTGACTCTTTTCCATCATTATTATTTTGACTTGCCCTTAACCCATTAAGCTGCTTACTTAACAGATTAGGTCATGGCTATAATCTGGCTCCCAGAAAAAAAAACAAAGTGTACACATCTTTTTGTGGATAATTTAAAACTGTATAGTTTGTAAGATGAGGAAATGAAAGCACAACTACAATTAGTCAAAACTTTCTCAGATGATATTTGAATGTCATTTGGTCTTGATAAATGTGCAAACGCAACCTTTAAAGCAGGAAACCTGCACCACCAGGAAAATATCAATCAGGGGCAGGAATGTGATAAAAAGGAACTTGAGTAAGAGAATGATCTCTGATAAAACATGAACAAATGTGAACAAAATGCTGTAAGGAATATTTTAGAGGACTAAATAATAAGGAATATTTTAGAAGACTAAAATTAATACTGAAAACAGCTCTGACATCTAGGATCAAAGTCCAAGCTATAAACCAATTTGCTCTTGCTGTCCTAACTTACAGTTTTGGAGTGATTGACTGGCCCCAGAAGGTATTGGATCAGTTAAGCAGGAAAACAAGAAAAATGCTTCCTTATCAAGTGATTTATAAAAATCAGTGCATACTAAGATTATATATCCCCCATTCTGAAGGAGGTTTTGTCTTCTTCAAAATTAATTATATGTATAGCTCTGCAATCATAGGACTGCATACATATCTGCTGATCTCACAAGATCCAAACATAGTGAAAGATTTAAAACATGAGGATTACAAGTCTAAGATGAGTTTTCTGCTTAGTTTAGCAGAAGCATATTGGTGTCAAGTGGGAATGGAAATCAAACCAGAAGTAGATAAAAATCAAGCAGCAACTGAATGGGCCAAAAAAAAAACAAAAGAAAAATATAAAGTGACGGAGCAAATAAGATGGCAAGAAATGTGGAAAATGCATCAATATAGTTGCATATACAGATAACTTTTGGAACAGCATCATGTCAATCAGGACCAAATGCAGAAATGTTTAAGAAGAAGTGACTTTAAACCAAATGATGAAAGATTAGTATTGGCGGCCCAGCATAGTGGACTATGTACACAGTGGTTTACAAAGTTCATAGAACATGTGGGAGAAACAGACAAATGCAAGTTTTGTAAAACAGAATTGGAATCAATTACGCATCTTGTTGCTGGGTGTGATATACTAGATGACAGAAGGACTTTATATTGAAAGGCATGATAATGTGGCAAGACTTGCATTGGAGATTATGCAAACAGTATAATACTGAAGGAGCTGAGAAGCATTGTAAAGATAAGCCACAAAGCAGTATAGAAAATGATGAAGTTTATATCATATGGGATCACCCATTATCAACAATTCAAAAAACAGATGTGAGAAAATGTGTAAAAATTCTTCCCTCCAAATTAAACCTTGCACATTAGCTGCAGACCAGCTACCTGGGGATTTTCTACAACTAGCTGCTATTTCCATCGCTTACCCAATATCCATCCTCATCAACCACTCTATCTCTGTCCAAAGGGCAGTTTCAGGTGTAAATTCTGGTCCAACTGGTGAATGTGGGCATTTTTATGCAATATTATAATTGTCTCATGTACACAGACAACCCTCTCCTCCTTCCACCAAACACTAATACATGCAAGAGATGCAATTATACAGTCAAACTGGAGGATAAGCTCTCGCAACCCAAGACTGGACCAGGCAGTCAAGAGGAGAAGGGAATTACTTGCATCACACCACCAGTCTCACATAGACCTATGAAACCAGCACCGGCAAAAAACACACATAAATATACGAAAACATACTCAAAGGCTATAAATAAAAATCTGTAAAAGCAACAGAGACCTCCAAAGCAGACAGCAAAGCAACCTCCACCTCCCTCAACACAAACCATGAAGCACATACTTCACAAAACCAGTGTGCCACACAATCACAGCCCTTAAGGCAAAATAACATACCCAACACATTAGTAATAGGTGACTCTATAGTCAGGCACACTGATGTCCCACTCATTAGGGTGAACAAGGAGAAGGTTACTGTTAGCTGCCTGTAGGGTGCAGGACCCGCCACATAACACAAGCACTCAGGTCACTTCAGAACAAGTACAAATATGACTCTGTCATTGTCCATGTTGGTGTGAATGATCTGAGCTGTACCTCCCTGGACAACATGAAAAGAGACATGGAGGAGCTCTCTGATCATGTAGCCCAGGCCGGTATGACCCTGACCCTGAGTAGCATCCTGCCCTCACCAAGAATGATACCACAGTATAGAGAAAAAATTATCAATTTCAACAATTGGCTACGTTTCTGGTGTCATTCAAAAGGGATCCAGTGTCTGTCAGCCTGGGATGACATGCTTTACAAGCCACGCTGCTTCACTAGAGATGGCTTGTACCTGTCACCCTTAGGCTTTTGAATACTGGCCAAGGCTCTTGCCACCCCCATAGTGCCTTTTTTAGGCAAGGCTCAAAAGACAAACCCACTGCCGTAAATAGCACAAGTAACAAAAAACTGAGGGTAATGCTACTCAATGCCAAAAGTCAAAACGTCAAAATGCACGCACTCGAGGCACTCCTCAGTATGGAGAAAATCAATATATGTGCAGTAACAGAAATCTGGTTTAAGGCTCCAGAGAGCACCCCAGAACTACCAGGCTACAACTCATACCATACATTTTGGCCACAAAACCCAGACTGAAATACAAAAGGCAGGGGAGTATCCATATTCATCAAGGATACCCACACCTGCAGGTTAGTGGCACAGCACGATGCTTCAGAGATCATCCATTTGCAACTAACAATGGGCAAAACTGCCATTCAAATTATAGACTGCTACAGATCACCCACCATGTCCCAGGGCCTCCACTCCACATTCCTGGAAACACTGGGAAACATTAAGGACCTACCAAACACCATGATATTGGGTGATTTCAACTACCCAAACCTTAACTGGGAGAACTACTCAAGTACAAACTCCCTTGCTCAACATTTCCTAGAATTTATAAACTCAAATGCCGTGGATCAACTGGTCAACACCCCCACCAGAGGTGACAACATATTGGACCTGGTCATCACCAACTTGGTCAACGGTGTTTCACACCAGAGGTCAACCCCTCGCTGGTTAGATCTAACCATAAACTAATCACTCTGGATATCCACATTCCGCCACCACCCCTGGTCAAAGAAACCACAGTGAAAAACTTTTCAAAAGCAAACTTCACGTTACTTAAGACCGAGGTGGGAAGTTTCAAAGCCCCTATGCTAAAGGATAATACTGTCCAAGTTGCATAATCCTTTACTAATGCACTCTACTGGCACCTACAAGAATGCATGGATCATGCTATCCCAAACAAAGCCAAGACTTGCTCCTCCAAGAAAAGGAAACCAATCTGGTGGACCCTTGCCATAAACAAGCTATACAATAGAAGGAGGAAACTAGTACAGAAAAGAGTAAAATCCCAAGAAGGGAAGACATCCCTGATCAGTATCAGCAAGAAACTACATTCTCTCATAAAATCATCCAAGGCTAGCTTCAAAAGAAAAATTGCCATGGACTCCAAAGATAACCACAAGGCATTTTTTAGCTATGTCAAGAATCTAAGTGGCAATTCTCAGATTTGCTTAGAGTTAGTGCAGAATGGCACAAAATACACTGAACTGACCAATATAGCCAACATCCTGGCAGACAGGTTCAGTGCAAACTTCGCCCTCTCTCTCCCCAAACTATACCAGAAGAATGTAGTGCCCCTGAAATCACAGGTATTCAGGTTAAATCAGCTCTCTCCAAAGCCAAAAACACAGCATCAATGGGACCAGGCGGTGTCCCAGGCTGTGTCCTACATGAGCTCAAAGATGAACTAACCCCTCACCTAAACACACTGTTTAAACAAAGCTTCTCCACAGGCTACATGCCCACAGAGTGGAGCACAGCAACAGTTATTCCACTCCACAAATGTAGAGCCACAACGGACCCCGGGAACAATCACCCTGTAAGCCTGACTAGCTTGGTCTGCAAAGCTATGGAGCGCATCATCATAGATCTCATTAACAGAGACATTTGAAACCTCCAAACACTGGACCCTACCTAGTTCAGTTTTGTTAAGGGCAGATCATGCCTCCTAAACCTGGTGGACTTCTTTGACACAGTTACCAAGGCTATAGATGAGGGAAAGGTGGTACACACAGCTTACCTAGACCTCGCAAAGGCCTTCGTCACCATTCCCCACTCAGGTATTATAGACAAGCTCACCAGCCTGAACATAAACCCCTATGTCACAAGATGGGTTACCAACTGGCTCATGGACAGAACCCACATGGTAAGAGTTGCGGGATCTAGGTCTGACTCTAAACTGGTTACAAGTGGTATTCCCCAGGGCTCAGTCCTAGAATGCTTCCTGTTCAGCATATACTTCTCAAAGGTACAGGCAAGCTCAGGAGGACTATGGCTGACCAAGTTCACAGATGACTGCAAACTAGGGGCTATAACTGACTTTCCAGCTGACACAGACATCCTCCGAAAGGGTCTCATTCAGATAGATACCTGGTGTCAAAACCATGGCCTCAAGCTAAATGCCAAAAAGTGCATAGTCAACCCCTTTGGGAAAAACAAAGTACCCACAAACTACCACATAGGTGGTAGCCCCCTAAATATGGAAGACGTAATAAGGGTTTCTGGGGACCTAAGTAGATAGCAACCTCTCCTTTGATAATCACATTGCCAAAGTGGTTTGAAAATCCTTCTATGTGGCCCACCTAATCACAAAAGGGTTTGTATCCAGATCAAAAGAGGTCATTGGGCCCCTTTACGCATCACTCATCAGACCCATCATAGAGTACAATGCCCCATTTTGGATGTACCTTACAAGACATTTGCAACAACTGGAAAGACCACAGAAGTACCTCATGAAGAGGATCACTGGCCTCAAGCAGATGCCCTATGCAGCTCAACTGAAGAAACTCCTGCTGTACTCGGTTACATACCGCCTACTCAGAGGTGATCTCTGCCTGATATACAAGGCCATGTCCAACCCAGAATTGATAGACATGCTCCACATAAAGAAAACCATATTCCCTTCAGCCACACGCTCCAGGGATCTAAACCTCACCACAACAATAAATAGGACGTGCTGGAGGGATAGATTCCTGTCCCAGAGACTTCCCATGATCTGGAACAAGATTCCAATCTACATTATGCAGAGCTCCTCGCTAATGCTCTTCAAGAGATACCTTGACAAGTGGGTGGGAAACAGAAAGTTTACCCTGGGGATCACTTCAATGGCTCTGCTGGACAGAGGCACAGGGAACTAATCTAAGGAGAAGGCGAAAGCCAACACATTTGGGCTAGGCTTATAAATGCCTTCAGGCAGATAGCCTAGTACCTACCTATGAACCTATATGTACCACTCATCTGTAAACTATCAGACATAATTCCTTTACATAAAGGTGGTCTCTCTACTGACATAACTAACTATAGACCCATAGGCATTCTGTCTCCACTTGCTAAAATCTTAGAAAAATGTGTACACAAACAACTCTAAGACTATTTTCTGCCCAGTAATCTATTATCCAATACACAGCATGGCTTCCAGCCCAGGCATAGCACCAGCACATCCCTAACAAGCTTTACTGATACTATAAATCAACTTAAAAACAAAAAACAACTAGTCTCTGCTACCTTCCTAGACATATCAAAAGCTTTTGACACTGTATCACATCAATTACTTCTTAAAAACTAGCTTCCTTTCATGCCAGCCCAGTAGCCCTAAAGTGGTTTTCTAGCTGCATGACGGATAGGAAAGAAGCCACTTTATAGAACAATAAACTCTCCCCCCAACTCCCTATAATTGTTGACAAGGTTCAGTCCCGAGACCACTTCTATTCACAATTTTTACTAATGATCTTAACACCACAGGCAAACCCAGCATCAATTGTACAATACACTGATGATGCTTCCTTAATCTGCTCAGCACCCACGATCACAGAGCTCCAAGAAAAAACTCAAGTAGTTCTCCAAAACATCGAAAGTTACCTAATAGTCCAGCAACTTATTCTGAACCCCCCAAAAAACTAGCTCATGGTTTTCCAGCATATCCTGACAGTTAACAATCTACCACCTATCTCTATTTCCTCTTCCAATGGCACTAAAATAGAGCCCGCTGAATATACAAAACTTCTTGGTGTCACAACTGATAGTGGATTTAACCTTTCACTAACTATTAAAAAGGTGTATGTCAAACTGGGCTCTCTATAGGGCCAAAGCATATCTTACTGACAATGCTAGACTCGCAACATGCTAGACTCTCAACAGCTAGAACCAATCTATTATTGTTCCTTCTACACTGCTCTTAAATATTTACCAATCTTCACAAATCTAACCTAAATAGACTTGAATCTTGCTGTAACAAAAGATCTCATCACTGTACTGCCATTTTCTAGCTAAATTGGCTAGACCTCCCTCATCCTGTCACCCTGAATCAGTTACTAGCTGCACACGCAGTCTTATACAAACCTGATAACTGCCCAGCACTATCTAATCTTGTTCAAACCTACAGCAACCTAACTTCCCTTAGGTCTGCTGATAAAATCCTCTTTAAGGTTATCAAAGCGCAAAACTCTCATGGCATGTCTTTGTACTCCCATATCACTGTCAAACAATGAAACTCACATCTACAGCATATCCTGTCAATCAATGATACACATACATTTAAACATACCCTAAAAAAATATTTCTCGAAACATAGACTTTGCTCCTGCTCCCACCCAGGCAAATCATTTCAACCCACCAATGTCAAACTCCTTTTGTTCCCACTTCTATATACCTCTTGGCTATTTAAAGCCTTCTTACACTTAGAACATAATTTGTTATCACAAAAAATGTATGGTAAAACTGTTCGTTTAATATAGGTTCATAGGTTCATACTAGGCTATCTGCCCTAGGGCATTTATAAGCCTAACCAGAGTGTGTTTGGCTTTCGCCACCCATTTTAAATGAATTTTGCTATGCCCTTTTTTGAGGTTAGTATACTGTGCCTCTGTCTAACAGTGACACAGAAGTGATACCCGGGGTAAGCCTACTATCTCCCATCCACTCATCAAGATTCCTCTTGAATTGAGTCAATTAGGGACTCTGCCTAACCTGGACTGGGATTTTATTCCAGAGTGAAGGGAGCCTCTGGGTTATGAATCTGTCTCTCCAGCATGTCCTATTTATTTCAGTGCTGAGGTTCAAGTCTCTCGAGCGCGTAGCTCTATAGGATTTGGATTTTCTGAGGTGCAGCATGTCCATTAATTCCGGGTTGGACATGGCTTTATACATCAGGCACAGATCACCTCTGAGCAGGTGGTATGCCACTGAGTAGAGCTGGAGTTTCTTTAACCGGGCAGCATATGGCATCTGTTTGAGCCCTTTGATCCTCTTGGTGAGGTACTTTTGGGGTCTTTCCAGTTGCTGCAGGTGTCTGGTAAGGTACATCCCAAAAGGGGCATTGTACTCAATTATGGGTCTGATGAGGGATGAGTAAAGAGGCACGATGACCTCCCCTGATCTAGATGTGAATCCCTTCATGATTAGGTGGGCTATATAAAATGTTTTTCTAACCACTTTGGCCACGTGGTTGTCAAATGAGGGATTGCTATCAACTTGGGTCCCCAGGTTCCTAAATACTTCTTCCGTACTTAATGGATTACCACCTATGTGGTAATTTGTGGGCACTTTGTTTTTGCCAAAGGGATGACTACACACTTTTTGGCGTTTAGCTTGAGGCCATGGCTCTGGCACCAGTTGTCTGTTTCTATTAGGCCATTTTGTAGGATGCTTGCGTCGGCTAGAGAGTCGATTATGGTGCCCAGTTTGCAGTCATCTGCGAGCTTGGTCAGCCACAGTCCTTCCGTGTTGGCCTGTACCTCCAAGAAATATATTCCAAACAAGAGAGGTCCCAGGACTGAGCCTTGTGGGATGCCACTTGTACCTGGTTTGGAGTCTGACATGGCTCCAGCAATTCTAACCATATGGGTTCTGTCCTTGAGCCAGTTTGCAACCCATATAGTGACATAGGGGGTTATATTTAAGCTGGTGAACTTATCTATAATGCCCGAGTGGGGTATTGTATCGAAGGCTTTTGCAAGGTCCAGGTAGGCTGTGTGGACCACCTTCCCCTCATCAATGGCCTTGGTGACTGTTTCAAAGAAATCAACCAGGTTTAAGAGGCAGGATCTGCCCTTAACAAAGCCGAACTGGGTAGGATCCAGTGTCTGTAGGTCCCCAATATCTTTATGTATGAGGTCCATGATGATCCTTTCCATAGCTTTGCAGACCAAGCTAGTCTGGCTTATGGGGCCATAGTTTCCAGGATCGGTTGAGGCACCACCTTTGTGGAGAGGGACCACTGTTGCTGTACACCACTCTTTGCGTACATATCCTTTAGTAAGGCTGAGATTGAACAGTAGTTTTATGTTTGGGTTTAGTTCTTCTTGGAGTTCATGTAGGACGCAGCCCGGGACACCGTCTGGTCCCATTGATGCTGTGTCTTTTGCTTTGGAGAGGGCGGTTCTTAGCTGAGCATCTGAGATGTCAGGGGGGCAGCACTCTGCTGGGATAGATATTTGCCCTTTTGGTGGGGAAGGGGGGGGAGAAGTTTGCGTTGAACCTGTCAGCTAGGATGTTGGCAATGTCTGTGGGTTCGGTGTATTTTTTGTCATTTTGGACTAATTCTGAGCATATCTGGGGATTCGCACCCAGGTTCCTAACATAACTAAAGAAAGCCTTGTGATTATCCTTAGTGTCCTGTGCAATTTTTCTCTCAAAGCTGGCCTTAGACGATTTTATGAGTGCCCGTAGTTTTTTGCTAATACTGATCAGAGATGCCTTCCCTTTTTGGGATTTTGCTCTATCATGTAGTAGCTTCTTCCTTCTATTGTATAGTTTGTTTTTGGCTGGGGTCCAGCAGACAGGATGCCTAACTTTGGAGGATTGGGTCTTGGTTTTATTTGGGATTGCATGATCCATGCATTCCTGAAGGTGTTCATAGAATGCATTTATAAAGGATTCTGTGGTCTGGGCCATATTTTCCACAGGCCCGGGGGCTTTGAAGGATACCACCTTGGTTTTGAGGAGTGTGAAATTTGCTTTAGAGAAGTTTTTCACTGTGGTTTTCTCGGAAGGGGCTGGGGTCGGGATGTGAATATCTAGTGAGATTAGTTTATGGTCTGATCTTACCAGTGATGGATACACTTCTGGTCTGGAGCATAGAGTCCCCATGTTGGTGATGATCAGGTCCAGTATGTTTTCCCCTCTTGTGGGAGTGGCAACAAGTTGCTCCATAGCATTTGAGTTTATAAATTTTAGGAACCTTCGGGCTAGGGTGTTGGAGCTTGAGTAATGCTCCCAGTCTATGTTAGGGTAGTTGAAGTCGCCCAATATAATGGTGTTTGGAGAGACCTTTATATGTTCTAGTGTTCTCAGGAAGGTCGAGTGGGGTTCCTAGGTTTGGGAGGGTGGTCTGTAGCAGGCTTTAAACTGGAAGGCAGTTTTACCAACTGTTAGTTGCACATAGATAGTCTCTGATGCTTCGTGCTGTGCCACCAACTTGGAGGTGTTGGTATCTTTGACAAATATTGATACTCCCCCTCCTTTTGTGGTTCGGTCCAAGTTTTGGGGCCGAAAGACATGGTATGAGGTATAACCTGGTAGTGCTGGGGTGCTCTCAGGAGCCTTGAACCAGGTTTCTGTTACTGCACAGATATCAATGTTCTCCATGCTAAGGAGAGTTTTGAGTGTGTGCATCCTGAGGTTTAGACTTCTGGCGTTGAGTAGCATTACTCTTAGTTTCTTATCCCTTGTGATGCCTATGGAGGTGGGTTTGTCTTTTGAGCCTTGCCTAAAAAAGGCACTATGGGGGTGGAAAGAGCCTTTGACAGTATCTGAAAGCCCAGGGGCGACAGGTGCAAGCCATCCCTAGTGAAGCATCGTGGCTTGTCGAGCATGTCTTCCCAGGCAGACAGGCACTGGATCCCCTTTGAATGACACCAATACTTAAGCCAATTGTTGAAATTGGTCATCTTGTCTTCTTATTGTGGCATCATTCTTTGTGAGGGTAAGATGCTACTCAAGGTCAGGGTCGTACCGGCCTGGGCTACATGCTCAGAGAGCTCCTCTATGTCTCTTTTCATGCAGTCCAGGGAGGTATGTCTCAGGTCATTCACACCAGCATGGACAATGACTGAGTCATATTTGTACTTGCCTTGGAGTGACCTGAGTGCTTGTGTTATGTGGCTGATCCTAGCGCCCGACAGGCAGCTCACCGTGACCTTCTCCTTGTTCAGCCTGGTGAGCAGGACGTCAGTGTGCCTGACAATATAGTCACCTATTACAAGTGTATTAGGTGTGTTGTTTAGCCTTAAGGGCTGTGACTGTTCGGCACACTGGCTTTGTGAGCTATGTGTTGCATGTGTTTTGCTTTGGGGTAGTGGTTGCTTGGGTGTCTGCTTTGGAGGTCTCTGCTGTTTAGGCAGATTTTTATTTAGAGCCTCCGAGTATGTTTTTGTGTGTTTATGTGTTTGGTTTGCTGTCGTGGTAGGTCTATGTGAGACTGGAATTGTAGTGAGTGTGGTTTCCTTCTCCTCCTGACTGGTTACACCAGTACTGAGTTGAGAGAGCTTAGCCTTCAGTTTGGCTATATGTTTGCATCTCTCACATGTGTTGGAATTTGTTGGGAGGAGGAGAGGGTTGTCTGCGTACATGAGGCAGTTGTGACATTGCCTCAAGATTCCCAGATTCACCAGCTGGACTGGAGTGGAGATTGACAACTGACCTTTGGACATGCTAGAATAGTATTGGGATATCCTTTATAATTGAAAAAAGGGCCAGTGGGGAACAAAGTACTCAAGGGGAGTTTGTGAGGGTGTAGTGCTTTTAATTTTTTATTGCTGACATATATAATTTCTTTAGTGAGCAAGTGCCAGGCTTTAGAATGGGAATAGGGTGTTTATTATGAGAACTAGATCAGTTCTAAGGGAAAAAGTGAAGAGCAGACTTTGTGGAGCCGACAGTGGTTTAAACCCAATTAAGTGGCACTGCCCAATGCTGCACTATGCGCAAAATTGCGCAAAGCCACGCTAAAGCGGGCTTTATACAGGGGGACTTGAAAGAGCTAGAAAGTGGCTCAAAACGACCAATAGACTACCAGATTCGTGTGCTGGGAACACTCCTCCAGGGATAGATAGGCTGCTCGAAGCTCCCCACTGCCACTGGTGAACAAAGAAGCCTCCCTTTATCCAAGAAAGGAAATGGGCAACACAGGAACTTTCCAAAAGTCCAGAATACAGCAAAGCCTGTATTTGGACTACTCTAGGTCAGGAAAGACGGGAAACAAGGACATTTTTTTTTTGCAACAAACAGCAGGAAAATGCAATATGTAACACAGGCTAGTGCACTTGAGTGTGTAGCCTCAACAGGTAAATGCAACAAACAGGGCAAACTTTAAAAGTGCAGGTGCAAAAACAACTTTAAACAGTTTAAAACAGTTCAAAAAGCAGAAATACTTGCAGTTTAGCTAGATCGGACAGTCGCCCAGGTAGTAGCAGGAAAAAAACACCTTTATCAGGTTAGCAGTCACTCTTTTAGCCTCTCTGCTGCTAGCACCACTCTGCAGGACCACAAGGAGCTTGGCTGGAGGAGCTTGGCTGAGTAGTAACAAGTGCACAAACCACGCCAAAGCGGGTTTTATACAGGGGGACTTGAAAGAACTAGAAATTGGCCCAAAACGGCCAATAGACTACCAGATTCGTGTGCTGGGAACACTCCTCCAGGGATAGATAGGCTGCTCCAAGCTCCCCACTGCCACTGGTGAACAAAGAAGCCTCCCTTTATCCAAGAAAGGAAATGGGCAACACAGGAACTTTCCAAAAGTCCAGAATACAGCAAAGCCTGTATTTGGACTACTCTAGGTCAGGAAAGACGGGAAACAAGGACATTTTTTTTTGCAACAAACAGCAGGAAAATGCAATAAATATGTAACACAGGCTAGTGCACTTGAGTGTGTAGCCTCAACAGGTAAATGCAACAAACAGGACAAACTTTAAAAGTGCAGGTGCAAAAACAACTTTAAACAGTTTAAAACAGTTCAAAATGCAGAAATACTTGCAGTTTAGCTAGATCGGACAGTCGCCCAGGTAGTAGCAGGAAAAAAAATTTTTATCAGGTTAGCAGTCACTCTTTTAGCCTCTCTGCTGCTAGCACCACTCTGCAGGACCATAAGGAGCTTGGCTGAGTAGTAACAAGTGCACAAACCACGCCAAAGTGGGTTTTATACAGGGAGACTTGAAAGAGCTAGAAATTGGCCCAAAACGGCCAATAGACTACCAGATTCTTGTGCTGGGAACACTCCTCCAGGGATAGATAGGCTGCTCCAAGCTCCCCACTGCCACTGGTGAACAAAGAAGCCTCCCTTTATCCAAGAAAGGAAATGGGCAACACAGGAACTTTCCAAAAGTCCAGAATACAGCAAAGCCTGTATTTGGACTACTCTAGGTCAGGAAAGATGGGAAACAAGGATAATTTTTTTTTTCTTTTTTGCAACAAACAGCAGAAAAATGCAATAAATATGTAACACAGGCTTGTGCACTTGAGTATGTAGCCTCAACAGGTAAATGCAGCAAACAGGACAAACTTTAAATTGCAAGCGCAAAAGTGCACTAAAGCTGGCTTTAAAGCAGGGGGGTTAGAAAGATATAGGAAATGGCCCAAAACAGCCAATAAGCTACAGGTCACTGGGCTGGAACTACTCCTCAAGGGACAGATAGGCTGCTCAGAGCTCCCCACTCTCACTGGTGAACAAAAAAGCATCCTCCTATCCAAATAAGGATATGGGCAACACAGGAACTATGACACAGCCCAGAGATCAGCAATACCTGAAGACTGGACTATTCTAGTTCAGTAAAGGCGGGAAACAAGGATTTTTTTTTTTTACAAAGTAGCAGAAATTAGGTACAGAAACACAGTAAATGCTTTAATTCGGCTAGCGCACTTGAATGTGTAGCCTACCAGTTAAACTAAGCAAAACAAACTTTAAAAGTGCAAAAAAAACTTGGAAATACATGCAGGAATGCAATAAAACAACTTTGCAGAGCTTATTTAGTTAAAGAAACAGATAAGTCTATATATACAGAAAAGCAGCTAAAACACACAAACACTTCAGATGCAGTGCAACCTAGAGCACTTGAGTTGTAGCAATATTAAGGCAATTACAGTTATAATAAATGCTCTGAAGTATACTCTATATTTCCAAAATGTTTGAGAAGCACAGTCAGAACACAAGGAGGTTCAGGCAAAAAAAAAAAAAAGTTTTTTTTTTTAAAGGGAAAAAGGAGAAACAGAAGGCCTTATCAAATGTTCTCTCTGTACTAAGTAGAATGAGCTAATGACACTAGACTGGGAGGAGTGTCTCAGATCAGATTTACAGTAGGGGCAGGCAACTGCAAAGCCACCAAGTATAAGAGCAAGACACCAACTGGGCAGGAGGGTGGGGACAATAGCCTACAGTAGCACTAGAGAAAGCCACAAACAGATAAAGATTCGTAAAGATACAGAATGCTTTTAACCTCAGACAAATCAGTTACTTGTGCAGATTAGTTAATAGCAATAAAATACACCCGAAGACTAAAAAGCAGACAATAAAAGTGCTATATATTAATTGTTAAAAACAATAATCTGTATAAATAATCAAAAAAAAAACAGGATACTTATATATCTCAGCTAACAGCTGCGGTCAGCAACTCTTATCCACTCTGCTCAGTGTGTATAGACAGAAACCCTATCAAAGTTAGGGCTTAAATACCAGAAGAACAACTTTTTTTTTTACAAGAACGCAAAAGAACCAGTCCCCACTCAGCAAACTATTAACACAATATAGCCAAGTTAAAGAGGCTTCAGCTAGAAACAATAGCCTACAGCCAGTAGCACTAGAGAAAGCCACAAACAGATAAAGATTTGTAAAGATACAGAATGCTTTTAACTGCAGACAAATCAGTTACTTGTGCAGATTAGTTAATAGCAATAAAGTACACTCAAAGACTAAAAATCAAACAAGAAAAGTGCTATATATTAATTGTTATAAACAATAATCTGTATAAATAATCGAAAAAAAACTGGATACTTATATATCTCAGCTAACAGCTGCGGTCAACTCTTATCCACTCTGTTCAGTGTGTATAGACAGAAACCCTATCAAAGTTAGGGCTTAAATACCAGAAGAACAACTTTTTTTTTTACAAGAACTCAAAAGAACCAGCCCCTACTCAGCAGACTATTAACACAATATAGGCAAGTTAAAGAGAGGCTTCAGCTAGAAACAATAGCCTACAGCCAGTAGCACTAGAGAAAGTCACAAACAGATAAAGATTTGGAAAGATACAGAATGCTTTTAACTGCAGACAAATCAGTTACTTGTGCAGATTAGTTAATAGCAATAAAATACACTCGAACACTAAAAATCAGACAATAAAAGTGCTATATATTAATTGTTAAAAGCAATAATCTGTATAAATAATCGAAAAAAAACAGCATACTTATATATCTCAGCTAACAGCTGCGGTCAACAACTCTTATCCACTCTGCTCAGTGTGTATCCCCATATTAAGAACCTTGTAACTTGAAGTTCTATTTGTATGTGTATTTTATGTACTATTATTTCTTTATAATATCTGTTATATACCAAATGTAACAAAAACAAAATCTATATAACCTTCTTGGAGCTTTTCTCCCCGGGTCTCCACTGAAAACAGGCTTCTGGCCCAGTCAAACATTACCTGTTTAACAAATGAAATAAATAAATAAATAAATAAAAACAGATAAGTGGCCCATGAAAAGAAGACAAAAGTAGCATTGATCATGGAAATTACTACACTCAGTGACTACAGTGTCTTATGTACAGAGCGACACAAAGACATAAAATAACAGAATTTACAGGCAGAAATGAGGGCAATGTGGAAGAAGGATATACAGACAGTTCCAACAGTAGTAGAAGCAATAGGTCTTATAAAAATAATTTGCAATCATACTTAGATATGTTATCAATAAATGTAACTCCTTATGAATTGCAGAAGGGGTCAATTCTGAGCACACTGTGGGTGCTGCAAAGATCAGTTCTGGTTAACATCAAAGACTGAAACAATACTAATTTCAAGAACTTTAATTGTACTTTGACTTAGGAATAGGGTACATTCCCATCATGATATTAGAAACCCAAAAGACACTGAGAAATTAAACCCTGTAGAAGTCAACTTTGCCCACATACATCTCCTTTGCAAGAAAGGTTCTAATCTCACAGCAGTCAACATGTGTGTGTGTGTGTGTGTGTGTGTGTGTGTGTGTGTGTGTGTGTGTGTGTGTGTGTGTGTTTGTGTGCGCGTATGTGTGTATGATGGTGGGACTGTTATAACACTGAAGGTTTAATTCAACACCTGATTAGTTCAACACCTGTGCTCATTTAACTCCTCCTTGTGAGAAACATTTACATGGTCAGATGAATCCCACAACTCATTTTCCCTCTGTCAATAAACACATACGCTATGTAATACACTAATAAAGTAATTCTTTCAAAAATGCACTCTCTCGCCACTTAAGCTAGACCTCTGCTGTGGTATGTGCATATAATACAGTTGCACATAGACTGTGTCAGTAAAATAGGCAGGGAGTTTGAGTACAGCAGTGAGAAACTCATGACTGTGTGTGTGAATATAAATGGATGTAGGAGTGTCTTACATCTGTTAATACTGACACCATTTAGAATCCTGCATAGCTGTAGAAGTAATTTTTTCACACACATCTCCTTTGCAAGACACAACTGATGTTACTCTTCAGTGATGCAGTGTGGGCCACATGTATTCAGACTTCTTCTGTGGCATTAGCCTATAATACAAATGGGTGTAGTTTGTGTCAGTAGATAGGTAGGGAGTTTGAATAAAGTACTGACTGACTTGTTTAAGTTTGTGTTTCTACCTCTTACTGTGCAGAGCAGGCTGCAAATACATATATGATGTATATCTATGCAGTGTGCTTGTGCTATGTGACCAGGCTTTAACAGAAACATTGATGTAATATACAATGGTGATGTCATCCATTGAAATGTATAGGGTCACAGTTGTAAAATAAATCTTGAATGGTGCTTGTGTTTCAGAAAACCTTCAGTCGAGTGTGTTGTTAAGTATATAGCTCAAATTCCAAAATCACTGCTTATACTCAGTGTGCGTGTTGCTAACAGTGCTGTCACCCACATGTGTTATGTTCATGTGTAGATGTGGTTTCCTCTTACAAGAGTTTATTCTAATTTTCATTTTGAAATTCTGTATTATAGACTGATGCTGTCAATTGATTAGATTGCCCTTCCATACCAGTTGTAGTAAGACATCTCCTCGGGACCGAGGACATGAGACGATGTAACACATGGAGTTGCCTAAGTACGGTATGTGTTCCGATACAGAATTGCATCTATATTGAACATAATTGTTGTTCTACTGTCACAGCGACAACCGCAGGAGGAAGCAGGTGTGTTTTGATGTACCAAGTATCAGGCAATACTGACTGACATACAGCAAGATTATTTCAAAGTACTTACAGATACACATATTCCTTCTTTCATTAACATGATATAATGCTTTCACATAACCAATCATATGACAACTGGTGATGCATTTATACCATGACATATTCATTGATCTGACTATTGTGCTAAATTTCTCAATGTTTAGTCAAGTGTTACAAACCAGCATTAAGTTACTGTAAGCATTTGTGTCCTTAACTGTTCTGTAAGAATCCACCCCCAATTCTAATGTGTACTTATAGACTGTCAGAAGCCTCTCCCATCCATTTTATCAGATAAAAATTATATGCAAATAAAGCACATCTGATTTAATGGATTCATGTAGTTGGAGTTTAACAGCTGCGGCACCAGTTCCACCAAGGTACATGTGATTCATCACCATCTTGTTAGTTGGAGTTGTACAACAATCAATTCTAGCATAGGGAATCATTTTGTGGGAAGGTACTGATGTCACACAACAACCATTACATCATATCAGTATTCTCCCTTGATGTTGTTGTGTCTTTCGGCTTTTCCCAGTTAGGGGTCGCCACAGCGGAACTTCGGTCTGCTAATGATTGGCAGTAGATTTTTACGTGCCGAGTTGCCAGCCCTGACGCACAACCTTAAACAAAGGTACGCCCATTCATGCATGTCTCCACACAGAAGACGCTTTAGTTGAGAATCGAACAGGACAACGTCTTACTGTGAGGCGACAATGCTACTGCAGCACCACCACCGCAGTTCACAAACACGTGTGAACATATGTTTGGATTTCATTGCAGTGCAAGATTATCCTGCCAATGTTATGGTGAAAGTACTACTGTGGCACAAGCATTGAGTAGCACATTGTAGACAAGTGTGCTCTAGTTCTTGTGTGGTATGTGTCAAAAAATACAGAGAATACTTCCCTGACCAAGGACCATTGACATGGGACTGATCACAGTCGTGTGCACATGAGCATAATCAGTTATTTTCCATCAGTCTGACACACTGCTATGATATTCATTATCAGGGATCCTTTCTTAATTCATACATTAATCCCAGTTGTTTGTGACAATATCCATTGCTGTCTCCTGTGGGAGATATTGACAATGCACAGCTCTATGGAACAAATTTCATCATAGTGTGGTGTTTGCATGTGTTTTTATCTGTCTGCACAACTGCATCAAGCAGGAGTGCCTTAGGCAAGGATATTATGCATGTCACACTCTGCTCACATTTTTGTAAGGCCACACACACATGTAAGTACTGGATTCATACCCATTAAATACTTAAGATGCATAATTCTCTCCAAGGGTGATCCTCCTCATACATGGTTATGCCTATTTCTGTGGCATACACAGTTAATACACAGCTCAGTGGTAACAATGATGTCATTGGTTGGATTCTTGTAAAAGGAAAGTGTGGCTTCTAAGCCATTTTTATTTTACTAAATGTTATATTGATAAAATACTTGATATGCAAATATCCCCTAGTGTATGTACTGTCCTTGCTGTCATCTCAGCTCAGCATGTTAATCACATTAATAGATCATTTAATTCCCTCTTTTACAATGTTACTTTGTGTAACTCTGACATCATATAATATCATGTCTGTATTTTATTTACCTATATTTGCTCCGGAAGTGTGACCACCATTAATTATTTTGACATACATATTGCATAATTGTATTATTACAAAATTGTCTTTGTGACATAAGCACCTTTAAAACAATTATCTGAGTACAATTGTAATATTTACCCTCCCCTCTTACATATTTCTGTAAACATATCTTGGATTTCTGAGCTCATTGTCCTCTGTACACTTTCCTTGCCTGGTAAACATTTTATTGTAGTTGCCCCTGCCATTTACCCTCCCCATGTACTTAATTTTGTATCCATATCTTTGATCTCTGTGCACAATGCACTCTGTGCACTTTCTCTGCCTGCTACAGCTTGCATTATTTTCCCTATGTAGCTGTTTGTGGTGTCTGCACTAGTACATAACAGCTTTGCCCATAGACTAGTCGGTTTGTTTACAGTGTGTGCTCATGTTGCTCATCATGTTTTCATGGCTGCCAACACTGTTTCTGGCCAAATAAATGTGTGTGCATTCATCTAAGTATGATGAGCAACATAAGTATGTGATTAGCACTGCTGCTTATCATGATAACCTGTAAACATTGTGTAGGCTCTGCGCGAAGCCTGAACAATTGTTTAAGAATTCCAGGGAATATACTGGTTTAACGGGGGCATGCCATCCCTACATCCTTCCTCATTGCTACTTCAAAATTCTAGTTCTGAGATTGCACAATACCAGGTCAAGGGCACATGTCCCATCCTTAATATTATACTGATCTCACACAATTGTCAATCAGCTGTTCTGTCAATTCAAATTGTGTTGACATATCAGCTGTCAACTAAACCACTGTTCAACATAATTGATTTTATTTTTGTTGAATATCATTTTGTTGGATCTATTTAATCATGTTGCTGTTTTCTCAAATGTTGTAACAAATACATTTACCTGGGGATTCAATAATCTCTGTGTAGGCTTACTGTGAAGCCTATATGGAGTTTGCGTGTTAGCACTAAGAGCAGCAGTGCTAATTGCATATGCATGCAGCACATCACGCTTACACAGATATAAGTGCTGTTTCATGGCCAACAATAGTGTTCCCAGCAAGGAAACCTTGTAAAGCACACAGAAAATATACAAGTTGACTTGATAACATTGATGGCATGGGTGACAGGCATGCATGCCCATTTACATTTGGCAAACTAGTTCTCTGGGATTGTTTGGACAAGCACGACTACCACAGTTTAATATAAGGCAATGTGTAAAGTTCTAACACATATGAAAGTGTAGTCAGAGAAGAGTACTGTGCAAACCTGTTTTAGGCATACTGAATAAAAGTTTTGTTAGTGATCAGCAAGTATACATAGGCTCCATTATAAATACTTATCCAGTGGAAGTGTGTGTGTGTGTGTGTGTGTGTGTGTGTGTGTGTGTGTGTGTGTGTGTGTGTGTGTGTGTGTGTGTGTGTGTGTGGGTGTGTGTACTGGAAAGGGCCGCACTCATGAATTGTGGGGATGGGCACAGGGAAGAGGACAGGTGAAACATGGTAATGTACAGCAGATGATGGCATGTCAATGTATGTACACCATAAAGACAAGACAGTTGTAGAATGAAAAGTAATCACATTTCTACATGATACAGTCAGTACTGCTGTTTATACCTCCTGTGTAGATATATTCATAGCATCACACAGTTAATATATATTATGTGACTGTCACACAAGGTGACATATCAATAGAGAAGATTTTTTTTTGTGATATAAGTATCCTGACATGATCACTGGAGAGGATATTTATCAAGGATGGCATATACAGTAGGGATTATGTGCATATTGTGAAGCTGTGCAAAATGAGTTGCCTGAATACGAATGGAATGTCAGCACGTCTCAACCAAGTAGAACGCATAGTAACAAGCTCATGGACAACAGTAGACAGAAGCACACACAATCATGGACAATATCAGAATAATGCAACCATTAATATGTGTCACTGACATAAAATATTTGATTGTTGAGTTATTATACATGCTCTGCATGAACACATTTGTACAACTGTCATGATTTGCCAGTAATCTATAAAGGGAATCAAGCACACCTTCCTCAAAACTTAACATCTTTTGGAGGTGTTAAGAGGGACACTGTTACACTTGTAGTTTAAATTATGAGCAATCCTGTCTAGTTGCCATGTTCGCAAAACATTATATATGGCACAATCCACACTATCATAAATGTAACCCATTCCATCAATGATATCAATTAGATATATATTTACTGTGTGTCTCACAGGAACATGTATCACGCATGCATCTTGTGTAACTTCTTGAAAGGGGTTCTACACTGTCAACTCTTAATGGTTATGCATCAAAATGAATACTTAGTTACGGCAGATAAGATGTGTGGGAGCTCACTGTGGCAAAAGTGATACATTTGGGTAACTCATCCCTGGAAGATGTGTTGGATGGTACATGCAAAAGGGTGCATTGTACTCAATTATTGGTGTGATCGGGGCTCAGAATAATGGGACTAAAATGCCCTATGATGTAGATGTCCTGCACATACTCAGGAGTTTTGCTACATACAAGGGATTAGCCACTACTAAGGCTACATGCTGGTGGACATTCTGCATACAATCTACTTGAGTACACAGGTCACATACCACTTAGCCTCCTCATAGGGGTGTGCTGTCTATATGGTAATTAGCTTGTGCATTTGCTTTCATAAAATAAGTACTCCCTCCATGATTTTTGTTCATCTACCGTGCCTCCATGGTTCTGGAAACAATCCTTTCTGCTTTTGCTAGTAGTCTGCATTACATCAATATAAATCATGGATTCAATGATTGTCCGCAATTTGCAGTCCTCCACAAAGCTGGATAGATAAAGGATGTGTATGCTAGTCTTGACCTCTAAGACTTAAATAGTGAACAGGAAAAGGCTTAGTACAGAATCATGAGGTATGGACCTGGTCAGTGAGCTCTAGATAGAAGTGATGTCATGCACTCTGACATTATCTTCATGTATGTGATCCATTTGTCTACCATTTGGTAACATAGGTGTTTAAGCCCAGTTGAGACAGTTTCTCTGCAATCCCTGAGGGTGGATTTGTGAAATGCCTTGGCCAGGTCAGGTTATGCAAGACAATAGTGTTTTCCTCATGCATGTCCTTGGTGATCACCCTTTGTGTCCTTCTAGAAGACATCAAACAGATGTAACAGACATGATGTAGCCTTAACAAATCAAATATGGGTTTGGTACACAGTCAGGAGATTACCTGTGTCCTGTTTGATAAGGTCCATGATGATTCGGTCTGCCTCACAGATGAAGATCGTCTGGAGTATGGGTCTATAACAGCATAAAACAGGTGATGCTACCCCTGGTCAGATGGATGTCTGTTGCTGTCCACCCTTCTATGAGAGCATAGGCTGTGTGGAGGCTGTGTTGAAGTAGAAATCCAGTTGTGTCTGGTAGGTCAAGTTTTACCTCATGCTGTAGGCAATCTGTGATGTTCATAGGTTCATAGATTAGTACTAGGCTAACTGCTCTTGTGGGACATTTTAAGCCTAGCCAATTACCATATGTGAGAATCAAACCCTGCATCTTTTTTCTGTAAGGTAAGCACTGTTACCATTATGCCAACCTCCCACCCTTATGCTTACCTCCCACCCCTTGTCAGGCACCATTTATTCTGCATTATTAGCCATAGAGAGTGCGCAGATGAACTGCCTTTCTGAGAAGAAAAACTGAGTAATGTTTGCATGTATACTGATGGTCAGTGGTGACAGGTGGGTGAAGTGTGAGACAAGCTGTCAACTAGCAGATTGTCTGTTTTCTCCAGTTAAGTATGCCTGCTGGCATCCACAAACAACTCTGTGCTTAGTTGTGTATTTTTCTTAACATTTACCATTTATTGAAATGGATTTAAATAAATGATTTTTTTTAAATACTTAGAGAACATTGGTCATGCATCACATTCCACCCACTAGTACTGTTCACACAGTCATACAGCTGTACCAGTGTCACATAATTACATCAATTTCACAACATATGCCTATATGTTTTTCATGGGAAATCTGTGTTTGAGTGATCTGATGCCATATAAGGACACACTATAAATCAGTTGTTTGTGAACATTTCCTGACGCAAATGCTAATTGTCACAAACTGGTGCTGCTGACCACCTCAGCATTCCTTGGGAACAGCAACACAGCTGCACATATAATGAATTCTACAAGGTTGCAGTTGAATCAAAACTTGTGACATTTTTGTGTATATCACAACATGTGGATGATACAAAACGTATGTGTCAATGTACTCAGTATGAATTTTTACTGATGTCTGTTGTAGAGCATTTAACGATGGTATGTTTACACGTAAGCACCTGTGCCATACTGCAAGTATCATTGTGATGGCGAAATGAGAACTGTGGAAAATGTTGATCTGCGCCAGTGCAACAACACATGTCCTAATAAGCCAACAATATGCATAATCACCTGCCTTTAACTCCCCAGCCCATTTTACCTCTCATAACACCCCTCCCTTTTTCTCCCTAGCTCCTCTGACCACCAATTTACCTCCCCCCTCTCCCCTATCACCCATTATCAGATTTCTCCTTTTTCCTTTCACCCTTAGCTCACCACCCTATATACTTAATCATACATTGCCAACCCACTGTCTGGCGTACTAGTCCTAAATATGTCAGCAATACCCTCTCCTCCTTCACAAATATCTCCAATACTGTACATTCTACCTCTGCTAATTATTCTTTGTTCCCTAAACTCCTATGAAAATCAAAAGTTCCTTGGATTGAATTATTTCAAATACCATGGCACCACCCTCTCCCTCTCTAACAATTCTGCCCACTCTGTCAAATCCATCAAGGATTTCTCCCACTCTAATGTCTACCCTATTTTACCTAGACACATTTATGCTAAATCAAAATACTACCAAAATTTGATAAATACATTTTTGAAACTCATAGACTACCCCGCTCCTTCACCATTGATGGTGACATCCACTCCAACCCGGGACCAACATCTCTCAATAACATCCACTCAAACACTAACAGTTCCAATATAAAACCAAACATAAATAGACCTCCCAATTCACTACTGACCTGCCATCTGAACATCAGAAGTATCAACAACAAGGTACATAACCTTCATGCCCTTCTTACTTCCTACTCACCTGACATAATCTGTCTCACCGAAACATGGTTAAAGCCAACTACAACAAATAATGAGATTCTACCCCCTAGGGTATAATATTATCAGACAAGATCGTACTAGCAGGAAAGGAGGTGGGGTTGCTATACTCTATAAAACAACCCTCAATATTACTGAAGATACCCCCCAAACACCCACATTTAACAAAGCAGAAATTATAATAACCAAACTGCATATAAATAAAAATAAATGTATAAACATAGTATGTGTCTACATTCCCTCAGGTAACAAATCAGAAACACCAAAAGATATCCTCCACTGGCTTGCTAATAACTACCCTCAGGAACCATTGTGCTAGGTGACTTCAACATAGATTGGAACAATTGCCCCCCAGAGCCCCCATCCACCTATGTTAGTCTACAGGGTTTTAAGCAAATCATTACCTTCCCTACTAGAATCAGTAAACCTTATAAGAAGGAAGGCATCCTATATTGAATATTAATTAATAGTCCCCACCACATGTACACATCTGGTACTCTCCTTGAAGACCTAAATGATCATTTCTTAACATATATACTGAGGCAGAAAATTGAATGCCAGCAATTACCCATCTATAAAACAGTAAGAAACAAAAAAAACTTTAACCTCAGCAAATTCTTAGAAGAACTAAAATTATGTAATTGTGCAGTTCTTTACCAACTTTTGCTAAATGAGGCAGTAGGACACTTCAGCAACACTTTCCTGACAGTCCTTGATAATCATGCACATCCACGCACCATTAGAATTAAAACTAATTCTGCCTCCTGGTTTACTAGGGATACCAAACTAAAAATCATCCATGGAAATAATGCTTGGAACAACCAGCACTCATCAAAAACCACACAAGATCAACAACAATTTCACCAACTTAGGAATGACACAAAACAATCCATATTACTACACAAGAAAAACTACTTCTGCCAACTTCAGCAGAAACACTCTAATAAACATCAGAAGTTCTGGGCAGATATTAAAAAACTACTACATCCAGGTAAAACCACTACTCCAACCCCCTCAGCTTCAACCCAAAACACCTGAGTACATTGACAATGCCTTTAATTGCTTCTTCACTGAAACCATCCAGGCCCTTGCTAGCAAACTTTGTCCCACATCCCCAATAGCAGTAATCCCTACAGCCAGTGATACACTATCCTTCACCTTCCAAAAAGTTCCCACCTCTCCCATTAGAGCCTTACATAAAAAACTCAAACTTACCACTCTCTCAGCTGACCTTCTCCCCTCATAATATCTACAAAAATCAGATGATATCATAACATATCCAGTCTCAATTCTGATAAATCAAACCATAACTGAAGCCTCTATCCCCAGTCTCTGGAAGATATCACATGTGATCCCACTCCACAAAGTTGGTAGCTCAATGGAACTCTCTAACTGCAGGCCGATAGCCATCCTTTCCCCCTAGCAAAAATAACGGAAAAGTGTATCCATAAACAACTCTTACACTACCTCTTACAACATAAACTACTAGCCAACTCCCAACATGGATTTAGACTACACCACAGTACCACCTCAGCCCTACTTTCCTTCATCAACACTATCTATTCTAACCGTAACAGCAACAGTCTAACCTCAGCCTTGTTTCTAGACCTTTCCAAGGCCTTTGACATGGTTAATCACCAAATACTCTTACAAACTCTTAACAAATTGTCCCTAAATAATCACGCCATACAATGGTTCCATTCATATCTAAGTGGAAGGCAACAGGTGGTCATATGGAAAGATAAACTCTCCACTCTTCTTCCTGTCACTCTAGGAGTCCCTCAAGGCTCTATATTAGGGCCCCTTCTTTTCATACTCTTTATCAATGACCTACAGACTAATATCCCAGATGCTACCTGTATGCAATATGCAAATGATTCCGCTCTGATTTGTGCAGCCTCTACCCCTACAGATCTGCTATCTTTAACCCAGAAAACCTTTAACATAGTGGAAAATTGCCTCTGAAATCATCAACTGTTACTAAACCCCAATAAAACAAAGCATTGCTATTCTCCCCTACTCACAAATCCCCCCAACTCTCATTTTCTATAACATCCAACAATGGGACCATAATCTCATTGGATAAATATACCAAACTCGTGGGTGTCATAATTAACAACAATCTTAAGTTTGACATGCACATCAACCAAACTATCGAAACCATTAATAAAAAGCTAGGCTCCCTACATAGGAATAAAGCTTTCCTTACTCCTCTGCCTAAGTCTGCCATTGCCCGTACCCATCTCCTTTCTACTTTATTATATGCCTCAACAATATTCACAAACCTGAACAAAACGGAACTCAACAAACTCTCTAGCTGCTACAACTAAATTGCCAGGTTTGTCACAGGTAACCCTTACAGGACACACCACTGTCACAACCTTAACCTCTTAGGTTGGCAGGAACTTCCTAGCTTAATAAAATATAATCAACTTATTGTAGCTTTCAAAGTCATTAACCACCCAGACAAAACTCCCTCCCTCAGTAACATTATCTATCCCTACAAAAATGCCAGGCTACTTAGATCCTCTACTAAACTTCTAATTCAGGCAGGCATAGCCAACAACCAATCTGGAGTATCCTTGTTTACTAATTCAGTAGGCAGAATCTGGAACATGCTTTCATCTGACCTTACCCTGAACCCCTCACTTAGTCAATTCAAATAAAAATCTAACCAATTATTTTAAATCTCACTGGCTATGTCCCTGCACCAAACCTGACTGTCTACCCACAGTCTGCTTTCTCTAACTCCTATGTACAGGTCACTTCCTGCTATAAGTAATAGGATTTAAAATAATATCTGAGACAGAAGAACTTCCATCCTGTCAGTTGTAAATATTGTGTGCTATGTGAAACTGCACAAGTTTACATATAGATCTCTGAATTGTGTAACTGCTTTTTGTTTGCTAAACTTTGTATACTTTACTTGCTTGTATATTTTATTTATTTATTTTTTTTGCAGTTTGTTTTCCAGGATAGTCCATTGGACTACAAGGAGCCCATTTTCAATGGAGTCCTGGGGAGAAAAGCTCCAGAGAAATACAAATACATAGTACAGAAAGAGCACAAATCCATAATATACATTTCAATTAAATGTTAAATACATATTTTGTATAGTACAAACCCATATTGCACAATTCAAACAGATGTTACATATTACAAAAATAAAAAAAGATTTTCATTATGAAAATTACATCAGGTTAATTCAGTAAGTAGTAGTTTTTTTTTTTAGGGAATTACAATGAGGTCATTTTTTAGTCATTGGTCGAATATGTCCCAAGGGATGTAAAACTTTTTGAGGTAGTGACAGGCAACAAAGTTTGGAAAGTTAGGAAGAAAGTGTGGTAGAATTAGGTTGGATGAGAGCAAGAGCATTTCCATTGTGAAGTAAGGTGTGAGTGCAGTGAGGTTTTAAACAAGGAGAGACTACTGGTGGTGCGGATGGGAGAAGGGAGAGAGTTCCAGAGGTGTGCAAGAGAGAAGGACATCAATTGATTCCCAGCAGGATGTGTTGGTTTATGCAATTTAATTAGTTTTGGGAATTGGATCTTAGGAGTCTATCTGGTTTATGCATTTCAAAGGTATTTGCTAGGGAGGGGCAGAGAGATGGGTTATGAATGAGTTTCTGTGCTTGCATGAGCTGGGTATATGTGAGGATGGTTGGTAATTCTAGCCAACTTAGTTGGTGAAGGGAATTACAGTGGTGAGAAGAGGCTCTATGACCTGCCACAAATTTGGATATTTTGTTATAACACAATGAGAGTTTTGTTTTGAGGAAAGATTGTAGGTTGGTTAAGCTAGATGCACCATATAAAACGGATGGGATGAGGTATGTATTAGCTAACGTAATCCTGATGGTGGGAGAAATAAAGTAACTGTGGCAGTAAAGCATACCTCATTTTTTTATTCTTTTTTTTTATATTTTCTTGTAGATGGCTATCAAATTTTAGTTGAGTGTCAATGATAATTCCTTGGAGGAAAGCAGCTTTGTATAGGTTGTTCAGAGTTGTGATGGAAGGGAGGAACAGAGGAGGATGCCTGTGGATGTATTAAGGAAGGGTGAGATAGTTTTTTTCCATTTAACTGCTTGTTGCCTGTTTGTGAGATAGCATGAGAACCACTGGGTAGAGGAAGGGGACAGGTTAAGTTTAGAGAGTTTGGTAAGAAGGAGGTTGTGGGAAATAGTGTCAAATGCCTTAGAGTGGTCGAGGAAAAGAGTGGATACAAAGTGGCTAGAGTCATGGGCTTGGTTGATTGTTTTTAGGAAGGAGAGGAGGGCAGTGGAGGTACTATGACCTGGTCTAAAGCCATGTTGTGTGGGGATAAGAAGCTATTTATTGATGAAGTAGGGTAAGAGTTGTTGGTGTACACACTTTTCAAGTAGCTTAGAAATAGGGGATAGGATGGCAATAGAGAAAAAGTTTGGGATGTCATTATTATTGCCACCTTTATGGAGAGGAATAATAAAGGCCTTCTTCCAGAGCTGGGGGATCTCGCTTTCTGAGATAGACTGAGTACTTAGTATGTGATAGGGAGAGCAATGGCTTCTGTGGCTACTTTTAGGAAGTAGGAGGGAATTTCATCAGGGGAATTGGAAACAGGTTTTAATTTTAGGAGAAGTTTTTTTATGGTGGATACAGAGATGGGATTGATAGAGAAAGGTGGAGGTTGGAGGCGGGGAGGAGGGGATGGGAGCATGTTGAGCAGGGGTTGTAGAAGTGTTGGTGAAGGATGATGTTAGCTTGCTTATGGACTCTATGAAGAAAGAGTTAAACTGGGTGGCCAAGTCCATGTCAGAGGCATCTGGGTTGTGGCAAGGGTTTTCTTTTTTTCCTGGGTTGTGGAGAGATGAGATTCCTTTCAAAATAGATTGGGATTGGTGGTGTGATTGGTTTGGAGAGTGGAGAAAAAGGCTTTGTGGTCTAAGGTAATGCATTTTTTTGACTTTATTTCATAGTGTTTTATATTCATTTAGGGTGATAGTGACTTTATTTTTATGGTAACGTGTCCAGACTTTATCATGGAATCACATAGTAGCCAAGGTGTTTTTAGTTAACAAGGGTACAGGGTTACTTTTTATATGTTTTGTTTTTAGAGAGGCAAAGGAGTTGAGCAGGTTTGTGAAAGTAGAGTTAAAGTAGGATTGAGCATCATCTAGGGAAAGAGTTTTTAATGGGTTCCAGTTTGTGCTTTTTAGTGCATTTGAGAAGGTTTCAGCATTGAAGTTCTTTAGGTAATGAGTGGAAATATAGGTGTGAGTTAGTTGCATAGAAGAGGGGAGACGGTGGGCAAAAGTGGGGAAATGGTCAGCTAGTGGGTCTGGGAGAATACCACTATCAGAGATATAGTGAGGATGGGATACTAGAATCCACTCTATTGTAGTTCTAGCGATGGAGTTCTTGCAAGGCCTGGTAGTGGAATTCATTAGTTGTGTAAAGTTATATAAGTTAATATTGAGTGAGTTAGTTGGAGATTGGATTGTGGCCCAGTTTATGTTCATGTCCCCCAGGATTATGGTTTCATGAGTAATGTTGGTAGAGACCTTTCAGAGAATATCTTCAAGGGATGAGATATTGTTGCCGGGGGGAATATAGAGGGAGAGAACAAATATGATATGTATATAACTTTTTTATACTTTACTTGCTTGTATATAACTATTTTATAATTTTTGGAGCTTTTCTCTCCAGGACTCCACTGAAAATGGACATGAATCCAGTTGGACTATCCCGGTCAACAAATGTAAAATAAAATAAAATAAATAAAAGTGTATCATACTATGTCAATTGTTCTCAGGTTGCACAATAATATGGCTGTTATAGAAGGAGCATGTAATGAAATGGCAGCAGCAGCCATCAATACATTAGCTCACATCACAGATTGCAATACCATCTTGTAGCCATACTGTACATCCACACCTCAACATAGCACATGTCAATGACAGTAACATTGACATGTCAAATGTTCATTGGGTCTTAGGACACTATTAAGCTAATGGCCAACATCAAATAAAATCCTATCCATTGCACCATTTAAAAACTCCATATATCTATATGATGGAATATAACAAGATTATTGTGTGTATGTGTGAATTTGTTGGATTGCAATGCATATTGCCACTGTTCATATGGCACATATGTACCACACTGTGACAGAATTAAAAATCACACAAGCAGTGGTCTAGAGAGGACTTGCAGAGGCTCACAGAAGGACTCTGGAAAATGATGTGTGTATACATATTTCACATGATGACATCCTCCACTCCTCTGCAGGAAGGATGTCATGTGGCGAGAGGAAAAAAGGATAATGGATCCATGAGGCTATGTTAAAGGTTCTCCGAAGTGGTAGTGAAATAGAGAGTGATTAAAATGATCATGCAATGACCATACTTTGCCACCAACAACACGCACAGCAGTAGACTGGGTGTGATGTGAACATTACACCTGTGTAAGTATAGAAGATGAATGCCATGCAATGTAACACTAGCACCACCACATATGCCTGATTTTAACACTGTCACATTGGACTTTATGGAGTACTATACCATCACAGTATGCTGAGAAGAGCATGTTGGGAGGAGTGCCTGACATCGATGTGGAGTCACATATCTGTGTAAAATTGTCTCAGAAGTAATATTTGGATGTACACACACTCAAGTTGCTTGCTCATCAGATTATAACCCCCATGGAACTAAGGAAGGTAGGTTAAAACACAGTACTTAATGTTACTACCACAATACATGTTTGTCTTGAATGCTATCAGAGTGCATGTTATACAGGATGACATCATCAATACATGTTAAAAGAATATGTTTAGAGGAGTGTCTGACATAGCTGTGGACTTGCACCTCTTTCTACAATTGCTACCATACTAATTGTTAAATGCACACACAAACCAGTTGACTGTAGATCCCCCTACCTAATTATTTACAGAGCACACTACTTAATGCAAGCACTTTAACACAAGTCTGGCTTTTGCAGTGTCAGACAACACTTTATAGTTGATGATATCAGCAGTGTCTGGTGAGAAGATGTTAGTAGGAGTATCTCACATGCTGGTATAAATTTCTTGAATGGCAACCAAGTGAAAAGAAACACATACACACACACACACACACACACACACACACACACACACACACACACACACACACCAGTTGACCACAGTGAGTAGAAACCCTACCTATTTAAAAAAGCACAGTACAAGTCTGGATTTTATATTATCAGACAACACTTTATAGCGGATGACATCAGCAGTGTCTGGTGAGAAGGTGGTAGTTGGAGTGTCTCACATGCCGGTCTAAAATGTTCTCTTAAATGTCAACCAAGTGAACACAAGCACACACACATTTACACAACAGTTGACTACAGTGAGAGTAGAACCCTTACCTATTTACAGAGCACAGTACAAGTCTGGGTTTTATATTGTCAGAAAACACTTTATAGGTGATGACATCAGCAGTGTCTGGTGAGAGAAGACAGTAGTAGGAGTGTCTCACATGCTGGTCTAAAATGGTCTGTTGAATGTCAACCAAATGAACACTAACACACACCATTTGACCACAATGAGAGTAGAACCCCCGTATCACTATTTACAAAGTACAGTATTTAACGTAAGAGCCAAAGCACAAGTTTGGTTTTTAAAGTGTCAGGCAAAACTTTATAGCTGATGACATCAGAAGTGTCTGGTAAGAAAAAGATGGTAGTAGGAGCGTCTCACATGCTGGTCTAAAATAGTCTCTTGAATGTCAACCAAGTGAACACAAACACTCACACAAGTTGACTGCAGAGAGAGAGAGATAGAGAGAGAGAGAGTAGAACCCCTAAGTATTTACAGAGCATAGGATATAACATAAGCACCACAGCACAAGTCTGACCTTTACTGTGCTGCTGGACAATTTATAGTGGATGACATCCTCAATGGCTGTTTGAGAGATGTTGAGTGGCCTGTATGACATTGCTGGGTAGCCGTGTACGACTGTCAAAATTATTCATTCACCATGGAGATGGATTGCTTACAGTAGGGTACACTCTGACGTTCATCTGACTACACACACAAGTGAATACACATTATGTTCTTCTGACTACACAGACACACCAGTTGACTGCAGTGAGATTAAAACTGCTACCTAACTAGGTACATCAGCTACAGAATTCAGTATTCAACACAAGTGCTATGGCATAAGTCTGACTTTTACAGTACTGTTGGACATTTTACAGTGGAAGATATCCTCAATGGATGTTTGAGAAAAGATGCTGGGATGTCTGTCTGACATAAATGTGTAATGTAGGCATGTACAACTGTCAAAATATTTGTAACTCCATGGTACTGTATTACTGACAGTAAGATACACAGTTACAGTCTTCTGATTACATATACACACCAGTTGATTGCAGTGAGATTAGAATCCTTTCTAATTAGGTACACAACATACCTCTCAACCATACCGAATTTCTTGGTTTTTACCGGTTTTGAGTTCCAAATAATGGGGTGCCATGATTCCCTAGTGGCACCCCTCAATTTTTGATTTTCCCGGCTCTTTTTTCAAATTTTCAGCCTTGACCTGACGTCATCATGTGCACAATGACATCAGCTCTGTGAATGGTCACCAGCCTGTCAGAATGTGAGACTTGCAAGCATTTCCGGCTGCTGCTCCAGGGAGATTTGCGAGGGAAATGGTCAATTGGGAGTATTAGCTGCTGTAAGGGAGAGAATAGTAGCTGCTGTTCCGGGGATGTATTTGTGATTGTTTAGAATTTGTGAGTTGTAAGTGTACATCATATCATTACAAGTTGTGTGAATCTAAATCCCTAAAACAAGTAAGGTAACTTAATATGTTTAAATTAAGTGTTATTGCAACCATATCCACAGACAGTACTGTCTGCTAATACTGTTTGGAATGGATAAGTCCCCCAGGCACCTCCTCATACACAAACACACATGCACACACACTCAGCTTCTTTCACCTTTAGATCTAGCTAAGGGACAGCAGATGGTTAACGGGGTGGGGGAGCATCCTTAACTAATGGAAGTAACAGAGTAATAGAATTTGTATGGTAAGATACACTTCACTCCAGAATTCATATAATTGACTTAACAACCTTATGGTCAGGATAGTTTAGGTGGGACAGAATTGTAAAATTATGCCAAATATGCGAGTATCCCTGATTTCAAAACTCCTAAAATTCAAGAAGACTCCCTTGTTAATTCGGGGCCCCCGTAATCATTTCCACTAGGTTGTGGTTATGCCCTATAAATTGTCATATTAAGGGACAGTTTGCCTTTTGAGTGCTACTGAGTGCCATTGCCAATGATTTACTAGGAAAAAAATACAATTTTATGAGAAACAGAGCAAAAATATAAGGTAAAAAAATCCAGACTTCTGCGAAAATCTGGATAGTTGAGAGGTATGCGGGTACATTACAGGATAAAGTGCTGTGGCTGTCTTGTATACACACAATATGCAACCTTCAGTCTGAAAGTAAATTAGATACAGTATGCAAATGAGCTGTGCTCCCATGATGGTTGTATTTCACAATCACATCTACGCATTACCTACAAGATTTACTACACATCCCAGGCTTTACTGTAGATGTAATAACAAGGTTGAAAAAGGAGTAGAAGCATATAGTCTTAAACCAACAAATAGTGTATTGTATTAAACCAATTACCCAGAGTAGAACAAGATGAATAAAAGCGCAGTTGTCTGCACTATTTTAATAAGTTTTATTTGTAAATATTACACTTCATTGAGTTTAATTGGTGAATGATTTAAATTAATAATAGTCATGTGTGTCGGAATAATTTGCTGTGTTTCTTTTTCAGACAGGTTATTTGCAAATTCTTTTACCTTCCAAGAACCAAACTTGTCTTTAGTTGAAGGAAGCAAAGTGAATTTGAACTGTATAGTAGTTGCTGTTCCGGGGATGTATTTGCGATTTTGCGATTGCCTGTTTACAAACTGAAGGAAGGTGTGTGAGTGTGTGTGATTACAAACTGGAGGAACATCACTAAAATGTGTGTGAATAGTAGCTGCTCACACTGCTAATATTTAACCCAGGAAGGTTTTGTATAATGATTATATACTGGTAAAAAGGAAGGAATGCATGGGTAAATTCAAGCTATAAAGTTCTAGTAAATCAAATGCAAGTTACCACTACATACTAGAAATTATACTACAGATGAGTTACATTATGTTGATGTCATTTTAATTATCAGTTTAACACACATAATCTGTGACTCGTCGAATCACTTAACCAGACTACTGTTTTATGGTCACCCGTTGAAGGAGGCTGCTGTTCCGGGGATGCATTTGCGATCAGCTTATATACAAACTGGAGGAAGGTGTGTTTGAATAGTAACTGCTGTTCCGGGAATGTATTTGAGATTGACATATTACAAACTGGAGGAAGGTGTGTGTATGTGCAGGTGTATTTGTGAGCAAGAGCTGGTGTTTCCATTTGAAAACATTTCTAACTTAATCTTATTAAAAGCTCCAGATGACTTTAACATTTGATTTAATTTGCAATACTTGAGTTTTCCAGGCATTTTGACCTTAATGCAAATGGGACATTTTAAGAACTGTGTTCCTTTTCTGCTGAAGGTCTGTACAGGAATTTTTAAATATTGTTGGTTTTAATGCAACTGAAGGTAGATTAGTTCCCTTAGTTTGGTAAGAGGAGTGTAATATTTAGTAATGGCAAGATTTATGAGAGTCAGTCAGGTGTTAGTGCAGCTCTGTACATAAAACTTTCCAGGTTGTCTTAGTCCCCCTCTATCCTGTAAAGCACCTTGGTGTGGTGGTTTCTGTCCAGGTGTCTGTCAATGTAATCTGTTCTGGATGTAGTAAATGGCTACAGGTTATCACTTAAACATTTTGAAGTAAACGTTTTGCTCTTTTTGTGAGTACACTGTCTTTTTCATTGACAGAGGTTGAATGTGCTGTTTTTATCTCAGGCACCTGTTTCCATGTTACACTTAACAGAATGGTGGAGGTTTATAGCTTGCATCTATAACCTAAACTTTTGACATTCCAAATGGTTCCAGCAGTGAAAACCAGTGCAGTCATCTGACTTGCTGTCTTGGGATGTGTACTGCAGGTGTGGGGACCTGGTCCCAGGTAGTCATCTTCCTGCAGTCCTGGCTTGCAGAGATAAAACAATGTTTCCTTTAATGCATCCAAAACAACACACTAGACCCAGCTGTTGTCTTAAAAAAGAAAACTTTATTTTCAAACTAATGAGCATTGAGCACGCTGTGTATTGTATGTATGCGTACATACTTTACTTAACCTTATACATATAACTTGCATAAGGTCAAGTAATCAGGGTGAGTGTTTTGTGGTTGAAATAATTGTAAGTGAAGGTGCTAAAAGTGTGAAACTTTAAACTTCACACTCTTACCACACCACTTATCAGTTCAGCAAGTGTTAGTATATTTTGTGCTATATAATGTATGGTAAGTAGGTAAGGTAGGCCATGTGCAAGTGATTGTAAAATGCTTGTGTAGTACAAGACTGCATTTGTTTTCCTTGTAATGCCCCAAGTAAACATACCTGGTGGCTAGAGTTACTCAGGCTCAAACCCTGTACCTTAAGTACAGGTAGCAAGAGCTGAATTCCCTACCCACCACCACCTCTTCTGAAAACCACATATATTTTTGCCTCATATTTTTGTTCCCATATTTTTATGACAAATCAGTGAAGGATTGAATTTTCTAAGTAATGACAGGCATTTTAATTTCAGAGCTCATATTCTTCAGAAAATACATGGTAGCACAAAACATTTTATTCTAGCAATTTTCTAAGTTTATAAGATCAGTATTTGAAACTTGTCCCTATTTTGGGGCTATATTCCCCCATTATTGGCTTTGTCCAGGTTTTCGTGGTAAGACATTGAGAGCTATGGTGAGAAGTGAGAACTGAATTCAGTGTTCCCTCATTATTGGCTTTGTCCAGGTTTTTCTGTGCTAAGAGTTTGAGAGCTATGGTGAGAACTAAGTTCACTAAATGATAGCCATTTAAGTTTCATTCTTTCTATCTTTCAGGAAACTGCTGATTTGGCATAGTGGTATGTTGCTTTGATTATAGTGCACCGGGTCCTGGTTTCAAGACCTGGCAGTGAAATGCATGGTGGAAACACAACATTTTATTCTGGCAACTTTTTTAAATTATACAAGCAATGTTTAAAATGTGTCCCTGGTTTTTAGCCGTTTGCCCCCCCCCCCCAAAAAAAAATGAAATTGAAAATAAGTGTGAGACAAGATGCCTATGCCTATTTATATATATATATATATATATATATATATATATATATATATATATATATATATATATATATATATATATATATATAAATATATATATTTATATATACACATTGTGTTGTGGAAGTAGACTTTTATGATGGAAATGTTCTGAATTGGGCAGTTTTGTCATTATTGGTTCATGCATTTTGTTTCATTGCCTACTGGAAAAATGTTCAAACAATAAATTTAAAATGCACTCTAAGTCTAACATGTGTGCTATATTATACAAGGAATATAATTTAATAAAGTCAGGAAGGTGTTTATGGTAAATGGGGTGAAATAGCCAGGTAATGGGACATTGGAATGGCTGCAGGGGGACTCTGGTGCCATATTTTGGTTGTCTGTTCTTCAGTTTGCATTTGAAAGTTGATATCCCACAATACCATTGGAGTGGGAATGGTTACGTAATTGTGTATGCAAATTATATGCTAATCAGCGTACAGGTATGTACCTATTTTTCATGGGCCTTGTCCATATTTTTGATATTTCCAGGTTGAGAGGTATGGTACACAAGCTAGAGTACTCAGTACTTAATACAAGTGCCACTGAATAAGTCTGACTTTTATAATGCTGGTGCTCACTTTATAGTGGACAACATCATCTCTAGATATTTGAGAGAAGATGTTGGGAGGCCTTTATGACATGGATGTGTAGGCATGTACGACTGTCAAAATATTTGTATTCCATGGTACTATATTGCTGACAGTAGGCTACACAGTTACACTCTTCTGACTACACACACACACACACACACACACACACACACACACACACACACACACACACACACACACACACACACACACACACACACACACACACACACACACACACTAGTTGACTGCAGTGAGATTAGATACCCTACCTATCTAGGTACAGCAGGTATAGAGCCAAGTATTTAATGCTGGTACTATGGCACAAGTCTGACTTTTATTCTGATGCTGGACAATGTGTAGTGGATGACATCCTCATTTGATGTTTGCAAGAAGTTGTTGTGAGGCCTCCATGAAATGGCTGGGTAACCAAGTACAACTGTCAAGCTATTAGCACTGTATGGGTCTGGATTGATGATAGTAGGATACAGACTGATATTCCTCTGCCTATGCACACACACTTACACATACATAGAGACACACACATAATGTGGCTGCTGTGCTAATTTAACACACATGTAAGTATTTTGTTCCACCAGTATTTAATGATTGCAAGTCCCCTGAAGTAAGTTTTTGCCTTGTCATAGTAGTCTTTCTAGATGATGTCATCCTCATTATATGATGTGCTTAACATATCCTGTTATGAGAGTGGTGTGCAAAGTGAGGATTTACTATTTTCTGTTGTGTTTCCAATGTACATGTTTACTTTAAGACAGCTTGTCAAACTATGCAAAAAGCTGTCAGGAATGCATGCAGCAAAAATGAGACACATGCAGCTTTTTCCTAATATGTTGTGTAACCATGTTAAAACCCATTCCTAGGTTGGGTTTTGGAGTTTGACATTGCTGTGTTCGACTTTCCAGTTCGACAAAAGTGCAGTCATCGGAGTTACATTCAAAAATTTGATAGTAAACTGTATGCCAAAGTCAGGAAGCAGCTGCAGACAAACAGGACAAACAAGAAAAGAGACAGAGATTTTAGGATAGGAAGGGGACATCTGATGCCTGTCAAACATGGGGACAGTGAGAATGTAGTCCTCACGCTTTTAACTGTCATCACAGTACCCCTCCTCTGCTTGCTGTTGGAGTGTTCGAAATTTTCTTTTGCTCAGCATTCTGGCAAGCATCTTCTCCATCTGGCTGAGGTATGCACCAATGGTGTTTTCCACCACCTCATGCACCATGCCTGTCATCTCCTGGTGGGTGACAAAATCACCACCTCTGTCAACATTCTCAGAGGGTAATGCACCTGATGTGGAAGGTCCAGAGGGGTGCCAAAGCAGTACTGCCAGGTTGGTCTCAGATGTGCTGGGCATTAGTGCAGCAGTCATTGGAGGGGGTACAGCTGAGCCACACAGGTTGGTCTGTCTCCCGGTGTTATAAATTATTTTGTGAGTTGTCAGGAATTGATGACATCAGAAAATTGTGACTTCATATATAAAAATAAAGAAGAGAGATAAATGTTGGGGTAACAGACAGAAAATAACATAATAAGTACCATCATATGTGACAATAAATTACTATGGTATAAATACAAACATTTTTATGTTAAGTATACTTTTTAACAAATACAAACTATGATTGGTGATTGTTCCAAGTAATCCTTACAATATGCATATATTGCACATATTCTTGATCAGTTGATACAGGTTAAGTTAATAGCATGGCATGCATGCCAGTTTTGTTGAAATTATTATGTAATATTTTTAACTTATTTTACAACATATTTGTTACATGTGAGATTTGAATCCACAACATCTGAATATACTATTACAACTGACTTGTACAGTTGGCTTGAGCTACAGACTAAAGTATGCATGTTTTATTTTACAGTTAAGGTATGCATGCTTACTTTCTAATAATGTATACAAGACCAATACGTTAGATAACATAATATTCTTTTGTGCCGAATACATAACCCATTATTCTCTTAGTCTTATCAAATGCTCAGCATGGGCTTCTTTGTTCACTGCTATCTACTGGGTGCTTGTAAAAGAAAAATAAAAGAAAAAGAAAAGAGCATTGCACATACCAGTCTTGGCTATATCCAGCTTGATATCTAACTAAAGTATCGTTATCTGTATACCTAAACAACTGTGGGATGTCAGCAGTCCTAAACTCATCCAGACACTGGTTGAATTGTACCAGCTTGTGCCTTTCCAGGTTTCTATAGTGGTTCCTGCATTGTTCTCCAGTGCTTGGAATTCAAGTTGCACTGGAGACAACCTTGGCCAGATTGTTCCAAACCTCTGATTTATACCAAGACCTGGTATAGTCCCCCTGCAGTATTCTATGGCTGTGGCACTTTATAAGGAGTCCAGTGAATATTCCGGAATCTTCTACGCCCCACATTTGAACCCTAAATTAGGCACCTTCCCTTCTAACTTCTACCATTCTGTACAGATCAAATAGCAACAGTTAGAGTGTCTTCCCACCAATTTGAGCTACAATGTTTTATAGCTAGTATGCAAATCCGAACAATCATACCAATTACATCTGCATGATGTTAAGCAGAGAGCAACACTGTCGCACAGAGCGGAAGGCTGTTTATGAATCAGGAATGGGAATGTGACAGTTGGCATTAGTTTTGGGCTTGGATGTACTGTAACTATTATTTGATTTAACTTTGCAGACATGTATTAGGGGTTTAAATTTTATGACCTGACACATTTTTGTGTCTTTACACATTGTTAAAAGTAATTTGTATTATGTGTAATTCAAAGCTATGTAAAATAAACAAAACATATTCTTTTACACGTTTTTTCATCCTTGCCACAGAAGTACTTGCCAGACATGCTCATTAAGTAAATACACACATGACAGAGGGAAGGGTTAACCATGTATGTGCAACCTGACAAGGTCCTAGTTTATACATTCATATGTGTATGACTATCATTAAAGTATGAATTCCATCCAAGGCCTGAAAAGAGAATTATAATTACAAAAACATAATTGCCAGTATACTTCAGTCAACATATAATTCATATGAGCCCCAGTGCTATACATATTTAGTGTTATTTATAATTAAATTTACTTGTTCTTTTTTTTTTTTTTGAATGGAGAACCTTTAATCAAATTGGGAGTGCATGAGTTTAGAACCCTGCATTAACTATATTGTGAGCCTTAACTTATACCAGATGACACTTGGAAAGCGTTGTTACAAATGTATTTTTTTACAGTCATTACTGAGAAGAGTGCTCATTGCAATTGAGATCTTGTTTGTTAGACCTACTAATTAGTTATACATACACATTAAAGAACTGAGTGTTTAATCAATTGTGTGTGTCATGAAAGTTCAGAAAAAAAATGTTTAAAAAATGGATCTATAATTCTGTTGATACACACAGTTACACATGATATATATATATATATATATATATATATATATATATATATATATATATATATATATATTTATATATATACATATATATATATATATAAAATATCCTGTGCTCAATGCACCTGCTAAATGTAGTTATTTCTGTGTGTAATGATTTTTCTAATGTTAATTTTTATATAAAGTAAACTGGAACAGCAGTGATAAAACTTTAGACTTTATGTATTAGATCCCAGACTCATCGGTATTGTAGCCCTTAACTTACACCTCCTGCCATAGGAACAACTATGCAGTAGCTGCATATTTTCACTTTCATTACTATGTATGTGTGCTGATCACATATGATAGAATGTATCCATTTTGAAATAGACAAGTATCTGCTTGGTATCTGCAGGTTCATAGGTTCATAGTTTCATAGGTAGGTACTGGGCTATTGGCCCTAGGGCATAAATAAGCCTAGCCAAAAAAATGTTTTCCTTACGCTTTCCTCCCAAGTGGTCTAGTTTCCTGTGCCCCTGTCTAGCAGGGCCACCGAAGTGATTCCCGGGGTGATTTTCCTGTTTCTCATCCACTCATCAAGATTCCTCTTGAAGAGCACTAATGAGCAGCTCTGCCTCACATTTATGGGACCCTATTCCAGAGCAAGGGAAGTCTCTGGGACACAAATCTGTCCCTCCATCAAGTCTCGTTTATTGTTGATGTCAGGTTTACGTCCCTTGAGCGAGTAATTCTAGTGGATTGGATTTTCCTTAGGTGGATCATTTCTAGCAATTTGGGGTATGACATAGCCTTGTATGTCAGACAAAGATCACCTCTGAGTAGCCAGTATGCGGCCGAGTACAGTCTGAGTTTTTTTAGCCTCATGGCATAGGGCAACTGTTTGAAGCCCTTTGTCCTATTTGTGAGGTACTTTTGAGGCCTATCCAGTTGTTGCAGATGTCTTGTTAGGTACATCCTAAACAGGGCATTATATTCAATAATGGGTCTAATGAGTGATGAGTAGAGGGGGACAATAAAATCCTTATTCCTGGATGCAAACCCTTTTGTGATAAGGTGGGTCATGTAGAAGGATTTTCTAACCACTTTAGCAATATGGTTGTCAAAGGAGAGGTTACTGTCCCTAGGTCTCTTATCATACTCTCCGTGGTAAGTGGGCTACCACCTATGTTGTAATTCATAGGTACTTGATTTTTCCCAAAGGGGATGATGCTGCACTTTTTGGCATTTAGCTTGAGGCCGTGGTTTTGGCACCATGTATCTGTGTCCAAAAGACCCTTTTGAAGGATATCTACATCAGTAGGGGTCGCAATTATGGCACCCAGTTTGCAGTCATCTGCAAAGTTTGTTAGCCATAGTCCCTCCGTGTTTGTTTGTCCCTCCGAGAAGCAGATACCGAACAGGAGGGATCCCAGGACTGAACCCTGTGATACACCACTAGTCACCTGTTTGGAGTTGGATCTAGTGTTTCCTGTTCTCAATGAATGGGTTCTGTCCATGAGCCAGTTAGCAACCCATCCTGTAACATAAGGGTTTATATTTAGGTTGGTGAGTTTGTCAATAATTCCCAAGTGGGGAATGGTATTGAAGGCCTTTGCAAGATCAAGGTATGTTGTGTGAACCACCTTTCCCTCATCTATTGCTTTAGTGACCATTTCAAAAAAGTCTACCAGATTTAGGAAACAAGACCTTCCTTTTACGAACCCAAACTGGCTTGGGTCAAGAGTTTGTAGGTTCCCACTGTCTTTGTTTATGAGTTCCGTGATGATGTGATCCATGGTCTTGCAGATGAGACACATCAGGCTGATGGGGCAGTAATTCCCTGGGTAAATGGTGGCACCTCCTTTGTGGAGTTTTATAACTATTGCCGTGCGCCACTCTGTGGGCATCTATCCTGAGGTGAGAGTGTGGTTAAACATTGTATTAACATGAGGGATTAATTTGTTTTGGAGTTCATTTAGTACGCAGCCTGGGATGCTGTCTGGTCCCATGGATGCTGTGTTTCTTACCTTGGAAAGTGCTATTTTCACCTGAGTGTCTGTGATTTTAGGGGCAGTACAATCTTCTGGTATAGAAATGGGCCCATTGGGGGTGAGGGTGGGGTGACGTTTGCACTGAACCTATCTGCCAGCATATTGGCGATGTCAGTTGGCTCCGTGAATTTTGAACCATTATACTGTAGCTCAAAGCAGATCTGCAAGTTGTTATTTAGGTTTTTGACATAGCTAAAAATGCTTTGTGATTGTCGTTGGTGTCTGTTGTGATTTTTCTTTCAAAGCTCGCCTTAGAGGTTTTTATGAGGATTCATAGCTTTTTACTAAGGTTGGTTAGGGAGCTCCTCCATTCCTGGGTTTTTACTCTTTTTTACAATCATTTCTTCCTTCTATTATAGACCTTATTTATGGCCGGGGTCCAACAGACTGGTTTCTTATTTTTGGAGGAGTGGGTCTTGGTCTTGTTTGGGATAGCACAGTCCTTGCACTCATGTAGGTGCTTATACAGTGCTTTTGTGTAGGATATAGCAGATTCAATCATATTGCCTTTCTGCTGGGGAGTAGGGAAGTTTGCCACCTCTGTCTTGAGTAGTATAAAGTTCTCCTTGGAGAAGTTTTTCACCATGGTTTCTTTTGGGGCGTAGGGTGAGGGTAGTATGTGGATATCTAGGGTGATGAGTTTATGATCTGATCTGACCAATGAAGAGTTTACCACAGGTGTGGAGCATTTGTCCCTGATGTTGGTGATGACCAAGTTCAGTATATTTTTACCTCTTGTGGGGGTGCTAATAAGCTGGTCCAGTGCATTGGAGTTAATGTACTCCAGGAAGTGCTGAGCAAAGGTATTAGTACTTCCGTAGTTTTCCCAGTTGATGTTTGGGTATTTGAAATCATCCAGTATAAGGGTGTTCGGTTGGACTCTCATGTTTTCCAGTACCTCGATGAAAGAAGACTGGTTATCATGGGGCTGGGAAGGTGATCTGTAGCAAGCTACAATCTGGAATGCAGTTTTGCCTACTGTCAGTTGCACTTGGATGATTTCTGAGTAATCATTCTTTGCAACCAGTCTGGAGGTGTGGTTATCCTTGATGAATATGGATGCGCCTCCTCCCTTTGTATTTTGGTCCGGGTTTTGTGGCCATAATGTGTGGTATGAGTTGTAGCCTGGAATCGCTGGGGTGCTCTCCTGAACCTTGAACCAGGTCTCCATTACTGAACAAATATTGATGTTCTCCATGTTGAGGAGTGACTTGAGAGAGTGCATTTTGAGGTTTAAACTCCTAGCTTTCAGTAGCATGACCCTCAGTATTTTGTCACTAGTACTTGTTACAGTGGCGGATTTGTTTTTTTAGCCTTGCCTAAAATAGACACTATTGGGGTGGCAAGAGTCTTTGCCAGTATCCTGAATCCCTGGGGTGCCAGATGCAAGCCATCTCTGGTGAAGCATTGAGGCTTGTCGAGCATGTCATCCCAGGCAGACAGGTACTGGATCCCCTTTGAATGACACTAAAAACTTAACCAATTTTTAAAATTTATCATTTTTTCCTTGTACTGGGGTATCATTCTTGGTGATGGTAAGATGCTACTCAGGGCTAGGGTCATACCTGCCTTGATTACGTAATCAGAGAACTCTTCTATGTCTCTTTTTATTTAGTCCAGGGAGGTACATCTCAGGTCATTCACACCACCATGGACAATGACAGAGTCATATTTGTACTTGTTGACAGTGACCTTCTCCTTGTCCAGCCTGATGAGAGGGACATCAGTTTGCCTGACTATGGAGTCACCTATTACAACTGTGTTTGGTAAGGTGTTTTGCCTTAAGGCCTGTGGTTGTGTGGCACACTGATTTTGGTGGTTATGTGACGATTGAGGAGTGTTGGTGTTTTGGATCTCAGGTGTTGTGGACCATCATGTAACGTTGCTAAGCAAAAGATGAAATAATGTATTCTCTTTAAAACTGACAATGTCTGCTTGCTGTCTGAGCCATCACATTATGCTTGCTTGGAGGTGAGCAACATGCAAATAAGATTAGCCAAGCCCAACATGCATTATTATTGTAAAAAGTGTTTCTTACGTTTCATTAGTAAAAGATAAATGTTGGAATTGAACACTGATTTACATATACTATGTTTTCTGGGAGTCACCATATTTAACAGATGTGCTACACACACACACACACACACACACTTGATTCATGCTGTCTTATATGTGACTTTCATCAGTTTTAAATTATTTTGGTGTTTCACCATATTTGCACTAAGCTGCATGTTGCACAAATATTAATATTTAAAAAAAGAATTAAAAAAGAAACATAAACAGCATTCCAAACTACATTTTAACACAACTGATAGAATTCTACACAACTCTGGATTTGAACTGTCAGACTGCTGAACCTACAAAACACAGTAAGGGTATCTTATCTCTTTTTGTCACAAAATTGCCTTCAAGCAGGAATGAAAATCATTGTGCATTTAACAAGTTATATAACACTTGCACACTCTCTGTTGTTTGTACGCGTTACTTATATAGTCAGTCCAGTGACAGATCACACAACCACTTATGAGTATTATTTGCAACAGTGCAGTTCTGTCTTCTGTTTGTATTGTGTTAATTCTTCTCTTATTTGTGCTGTACTCTCAGATATGCAGTCTGTAGGACATTTTGTATTATTGTCCTTAAAATGTGTGAGAATACTACATGACAGTAATATACAGTTTCTAACAAAAGCAGTAGAGTTTAGCTATTAGTGAACAAAAACTGAGAAATGTGTGATACTCACTTCCATTTAAAAGTCTGCTACAATTACATCTACATTTTGTAAGTGTATCCTGAGTGACACACCCACTCCAGGTAATGAAATCTGAATTTGCAGTTGTTTTTCCCTTCTCTCACCCACTAATCATTCACAGTTGCAATCCGTTAACAATGACCACTGAGTTATTCCCTACACCATGTTTGCACCTGCTATACAAAGTCAAAAGTTTGGCATTTGGCAATTCTAATGAGTTCACATATCATTTGCATCCTCACCATGCTCAGGGGCCTGGGTCTAGACTATAAAAATGTAATTGTTTATCTAGAGAACTTGAAGGTGAGGAGAGTTGTATGTGTGAAGAACACTGAAGGAGATTGCTATTAATTTGGTTTTAACTGCACAGAAGCCTTCTGATCTTGTTAAGGTATGGTTGTATTTTTCAAGTACATGCTAGATTTGTTAACATGTTACATGAAAAATATTTTATATATATGCATTAGAAAATGGAACATTTATCTGTATACAGTTCATGGCAGAAGTATTTTTGTCAGGCATTTTACTTTCTCAAATAGACAGCCTTATTAACTTTCATCACAAGTGTTATTGTTAGAGCTGGTTATCTTACACTCTTCTATGATATTTCAGTGAATGTAATGTCCTATATTGTCAATGATACAGGGGTGTTAGACTTCTATGATGGTCCATAGACACCTCTAGGGAAGTGATGGGCACAGGTAGGGCTGACTGGCAATCAAATAAAATTACTTTTCTGTTGTAAATGTGTACACATTTTGTGATACTTCCTTTGGAAAGCAATTGATTAATATGTTATTCCTTGCTTGGTACAAACTGCAATTTGCCTGTTTCTGGGGAGTGGGGGAGCCAAATACCACTTGTGTGTTGCCACAACAAAAATTGTGCTTCAAGAAGTTTGCTCTTGAAATTGTGTAGTCATCCATTCTTTTTTTTGTGGAAAATAATACATTACTCCATTGTCATTCCTTATTTTGGATCAAACATTGGTTTGTGTGTGAGTGTGATTTGGTACAACCACATAACCTTAAATTTTAATACCTGAACTGTGGGTCTGCAGTGGTTAACACTAAAATATATACATGGATATAAGCAGGAATTTAATAATGTGGTATTTATGTCTAGTATTTTTCTCTGTTTTATGTCACCTAGGAGTATGGCACCCAAGCATACCAATCTACTGAAACACCCTTTCAGTGGCTCAGAAAATGATGTCATTGTGCAAGTATTCAGGTGCCACATTGCCTTTCTGCTTGAGAGAGGATGTAGGAATATATCTGACAGAATGCAGGTTTAGAACCAGATAGTCAATGATGTAAATGCAGTGGGGGGGGTCACAGCAGGCCTTATCTTCAGGTGCATCTTAGGGGGATGACCTGCTACAGAGCCACCACTGACACCAAATTAAGAGTTCCTGTACACTGTCAGAGATTCAGAGAGCTCAGTGGAAGCTGCATACTAACATGTGACTGATGTCAGCGCTGATGTTTCTGGGAGGACAAGTATCTGCCAAGAGGATCTTCCAGGTAAGCTTACATGTCAGTTTATAACATTTTCTTGTATAGTAAAAAATTGAAAGCAATAGTTCATGTTGTTTTGATAAATTGATAGCTAACAACACATTTTTATTCATTACACATATGGTTTGGGTAGACATGCCATTCTAGTTTTAGTTAAAAACATTGTTAATAAGCTCAGCAGATCCTGTCCAGGTGTCCTGCATAGACCTACAGTGCCCGCGAGACAAAAGGAGAGACTTTGGACTGTTTAAGTACCTTTTCTGGCTTTTTTCTTGATATTTAAGCTATTTCCGCCTAAACGCTCGTTTTCTGGTGTTTACTGCTTCTATAATGCTTATTTTGTACTGTAAAAGCATTTATTTGTGTCTGCACTTTAAAAAATAATTTTTGTTGTAAATTGTATTTTTATTTGTTACTGGCTTCCCACACACGTGTGACAGCCATTACTGTTCTTTAAAAGTGTTTTTTCATTTGTTTCCACTGTTTTACTGAAAAAAAAAAAAAGTCTTGCTATTTTCCCACCTTACTAAGCTAGAAAAGTCCAGTTTCAGATTTTGCTGATACCTGGACTGTGTTTAAGCTTCTGTGCTGTCCAGACCTTACTTGGGCAAAAAGGAAGTTTCTTTGTTCACAAGTGAGAGTGAGGAGCTCTGAACAGCCTACCTGTCCTTGGAGGAGAAGTTTCTGCCCAGAAACTGTAGTTTTATTGGCCATTTTGGGCTTATTTATATCTCTTTAATCTTTCTGGTATAAGAACCGCATTTGCGCAATTTTTAGTTTGTAATAATCTCAGCAGATCCTGCCCAGGTTTCCTGCAGAGACCTACAGCACCAGTGAGAAAAAATGAGAGACTTTTGAGCATTTAAGCACATTTTTCTGGCTTTTTTCTTGATATTTAAGCTATTTCCACCTAAACGCTCATCTTCTGGTGTGTACTGCTTCTAAAACACTTATTTTTGTACTGTAACAGCATTTATTTTTGTTTGCACTTTAAAAAAAATTGTTTTTGTTGTAATTTGTATTTTTTTATTGTTACTGGCTTCTCACACACATGCGACAGCCATTACTGTTCTTTAAAAGTGTTTCTTCATTTGTTTCCACTGTTTTACTGAAAATAAAAACAAAAAAAAACAAAAAAAAACAAAAAAATCTTGCTATTTTCCCACCTTAATAAGCTAGAAAATTCCAGTTTCAGATATTTGCTGATACCTGGACTGCGTTTAAGCTTCTGTGTTGGCCAGACCTTACTTGGGCAAAAAGGAAGTTTCTTTGTTCACCAGTGCGAGTGTGGAGCTCTGAACAGCCTACCTGTCCTTGGAGGAGTGGTTTCTGCCCAGAAACTGTAGTTTTATTTGCCATTTTGGGCTAATTTCTATCTCTTTAATATTTCTGGTATAAGAACTGCATTTGCGCATCTTTTGCATTTGTATAAGCACAGCAGATCCTGCCCAGGTGTCCTGCAGAGACCTACAGCGGCAGTGAGACAAAAAGAGAGACTTTGGAGTGCTTAAGTACCTTTTTCTGACTTTTTCTTGATATTTAAGCTATTTCCGCCTAAAGACTTGTTTTCTGGTGTTTACTGCTTCTAAAATGATTATTTTTGTACTGTAACATCATTTATTTGTGTTTGCACTTTAAAAAATATTTTTTGTTGTAAATTGTTTTTTTTTATTTTTTGTTACTGGCTTCCCACACAAGTGCGACAGCCATTACTGTTCTTTAAAAGTGTTTTTTTTTCATTTGTTTCCACTGTTTTATTGTAAAAACACACACAACAAAAAAAAAAAAAAACTTGCTATTTTCCCACCTTACTAAGCTAGAAAAGTCCAGTTTCAGATACTTGCTGATACCTGGACTGTGTTTAAGCTTCTGTGTTGGCCAGACCTTACTTGGGCAAAAATGAAGCTTCTTTGTTCACCAGTCAGAGTGGGAAGCTCTGAACAGCCTACCTGTCATTGGAGGAGTGGTTTCTGCCAAGAAACTGTAGTTTTATTGGCCATTTTGGGCTAATTTCTATCTCTTTAATCTTTCTGGTATAAGAACCGCATTTGAGCAGTTTTGTGCATAGCGCAGTGACGGTTAGCTAAGGTTAAATTATTCCCGGCTCCGCTGAGTCTGCTCTTCAAATTTACTCTTAGCACTAGCCAGTTCTTCCAGATTTAGTACTCAAATCAGAGCTTTCAGACTAGCACTTGATCCAAAAAAAGACAGAAGCACAAACAACCTATAGTACCCGATCCCCTACAGTTGTTTGTAGGGAACAGCCAAACTATTCTCCCCACCAGGTAAATAAGAATAAGTTCTGAAACTTTCTCAGGCATGTCCATGGGCCAGCTCCCAGGGTATTCTCTTGTTCACCTGATGAATATGGGCATCCTGAGGCAATGTCACAACTGCCTCATGTACACAGACAACCCTCTCCTCCTACCACACACTAAAATCTGTGAGAGATGCACTTACATAGCCAAACTTGAGGCAAAGCTCTATCCAACCACAACTAGATTTGACAGTCAGGAGGAGAAGGTACCAATCTGCAACTCCCCACTCACTGCACATAGACACACCAAACATGCAACTGCAAACCTCACACATAGATACACAAAGACATATTCAGAGGCTCTAAATAAAAATCTGCAGAAACAGCAGAGACCTTCAAAGCAGACATGCAAGCAACATACACCCACTAACTCACTGAAATCAACACATAACCTCCAAAACCAGTGTGCCAGACAACCACAGCCCTTAAGGCAAAACACCATACCTAACACACTTGTAATAGGTGACTCCATAGTCAGGCAGATAGATGTCCCTCTCACCAGGCTGAACAAAGAGAAGGTCACCATCAGCTGCTTGGCGGGTGCCAGAATCTGTCACATTACCCACGCACTCAGATCACTCCATGACAAGTACAAATATGATGATGTCATTGTCCATGTTGGTGTCAATGACCTGAGATGTATCTCGCTGGACTACATGAAAAGAGACATAGAAGAGCTCACTGATCATGTAACCAAGGCAGGTACAATCCTAGCCCTGAGTGGCGTCTCACCCTCACCAAGAATGATACCTCAGTACAAGGAAAAAATGATAAATTTCAACAATTGGCTAAGTTTCTGGTGTCTTTCAAAGGGGATCCAGTATCTGTCTGCCTGTGATGATATGCTTGACAAGCCTCGATGCTTTACCAGAAATGGCTTGCACCTGTCACCCCTGGGATTCAGGATACTGTTGAAGGCTCTTGCCACCCTCATAGTGCCTTTTTTAGGCAAGGCTCAAAAGACAAATCCACCACCGTAACAAGTACCAGCGACAAAAAACTGAGGGTCATGCTGCTCAATGCTAGGAGTTTAAACCTCAAAATGCACTCTCTTGAGGCACTCCTCAATATGGAGAGCATTGATATTTGTGCAGTAACGAAGACCTGACTCAAGGCTCAAGAGAAGCACCCCAGTAATACCAGGCTACAACTCATATCACACATTTCAGCCACAAACCCGGACCGAAATACAAAGGGAGGAGGCATATCCATATTCATCAAGGATAATCACACCTCCACACTGGTTGCAAAGTATGATGCTCAGAGATCATCCAAGTGCAACTTACAATGGGCAAAACTGCAATTCAGATTGTAGCTTGCTACAGATCACCATCCCTGACCCAAGACACCCACTCCTTGTTCCTTGAGATACTGGAAAACATGAAGGTCCAACCAAACACCCTTATACTGGGTGATTTCAATTACCCAAACATTAACTGGGAAAACTACGGAAGCAGTAATACCTTTGCTCACTGCTTCCTCAAATATATAAACTCAAATGCCCTGGATCAGCTTATTAGCACCCCCACAAGAGGTAACAATAAACTGGACCTGGTTATCACCAACATGGGGGATAAATTCTCCACATCTGTGGTAACTTCCTCATTGATCAGATCAGACCATAAACTCATCAGCCTAGATATCCACATACCACCTTCCCCCCCTCCCAGGGAAACCATGGTAAAAAACATCTCCAAAGCAAACTTTATGCTACTCAAGACAGAGCTGGTAAAATTTGTTACTCCCACGCAGAATGTAAATATGATTGAATCTGCTGTGTCCTATACAAAAACACTCTACAAGCATTTACATGAGTGCATGGACCGTGCTATCCCAAACAAGACCAAGACCCATTCCTCCAAAAAGAGGAAACCAGTCTGGTGGACCCCGGCCATAAATAAACTCTACAACAGATGGAAGAAATTATTACAAAAAAGAGTAAAAACCCAGGAAAGGAAGGGATCCTTGACCAACCTTACCAAAAAGCTAAGAACACTCATAAAAACCTCTAAGGCGAACTTTGAAAGAAAAATCCCAACAGACACGAAAGACAACCGCAAGGCATTTTTTAGCTATGTCAAGAACCTAAACTGCAACATTCAGATCTGCTCTGAACTACAGCATAATGGTTCAAAAGTCACGGAACCAACTGATATCGCCAATATATTGGCAGATAGGTTCCGTGCAAACTTTACCCCACCCTCACCACCTAGAGGGCCCATATCCATACCAGACGATTGTGCTGCTCCTGAAATCACAGACACCCATGTAAAAACAGCACTCTCCAAAGCAAAAACACAGCATCCATGGGACCTGACAGCATCCCAGGCTGCATGATACATGAACTCCAAAATGAATTAATCCCGCACCTTAATACCATGTTTAACTACAGCCTCACCTCAGGCTATGTGCCCACAGAGTGGTGCATGGCAACAGTCATCCCACTCCACAAAGGAGGTTCCGCCACTGACCCCAGGAACTACCTCCCCATCAGCCTGACAAGCCTAGTCTGTAAAGCCATGGAGCACATCATCATGGAGCTCATAAACAGAGACATTGGGAACCTACAAACTTTAGATCTTACCCAGTTTGGGTTTGTAAAGGGGATGGTCAGTCTCCTCAATCTGGTTGACTTTTTCAAAAAGGTCACAGAGGCAATAGATGAAGGGAAGGTGGTCCACACAGCATACCTTGATCTTGCCAAGGCCTTTGATACCATTCCCCACTCGGGAATTATAGACAAACTCATTAACCTAAACATAAACCCCTACATAGCAAGATCGGTTGCTGACCGGCTCACAAATAGAACCCATTCGGTGAGAATATGGAATGCTAGATCAGACTCCAAACCTGTGACTAGTGGAGTACCACAGGGCTCAGTATTGGGACCCTCCTGTTTGGCATAGATTTCTCCGAGGTACAAGCAAACATGGAGGGATTATGGCTAACAAAGTTTGCAGATGACTGCAAACTGGGTGCCATAATTGAGACTCCTACTGACGCAGACATCCTTCAGAGGGGTCTCACTGATACAGATACATGGTGCCAAAATCACGGCCTCAAGTTAAATGCAAAAAAGTGCATTGTCATACCTTTTGGGAAAAACCAAGTACCAATGAATTGCAACATAGGTGGTAGCCCACTTATCACAGAGAATATGATAAGAGACCTAGGGACACAGGTCGATAGTAACCTCTCCTTCGACAACCACATCACTAAAGTGGTTAGAAAATCCTTCTACATGACCCATCTTATCACAATGGGGTTTGCATCTAGAAATAAGGAAGTTATTGTCCCCCTCTACTCATCACTCATTAGACCCATAATTGAATACAATGCCCCATTCGGGATGTACCTTACAAGACATCTGCAACAACTGGAGAGGCCTCAAAATACCTCACTAAGAGGATAACAGGCCTTAAACACATGCCCTATGCCACAAGGCTAAAAAAACTCAAACTATACTCGGTCGCATACCGACTACTCAGAGGTGACCTATGCCTAACATACAAGGCTATGGCAAACCCCAAATTGCTGGAAATGCTCCACCTAAGGAAAACCCAATCCACCAGATTTACATGCTCAAGGGACATTAACCTGGCAGCAACAATAAGCAGGACTTGTTGGGGGGACAGATTCATGTCCCAGAGACTCCCCTTGCTCTAGAATAAGGTCCCCATATATGTGAGGCAGAGCCCCTCACTAGCGCTCTTCAAGAGGAATCTTGATGAGGGGATGGGAAACAGGAAATTCACCCCAGAAATCATGTCTGTGGCCCAGCTTGACAGAGGCACAGGTAACTAAACCTCATGGGCAGTGAAAGCCGAAACATTTTGGCTAGGCTTAATTATGCCCTAGGGCCAACAGCTTAGCACCTACCTATGAACCTATGAACATATAGGCAATAATTCTGTTACTCTGTATTACTGGAATTGTGGTGATGTTTCCTTACCTTTTGCTTAACTTCTTCCAGGACCATCCTCCCTAGCAAGTGAGGAGTCATTTGTACATGGTAAGCCAAACATTTTTATTTGATTATTGATGACCATTTGTCAGAAATATGCATGTATCCATATGTGTGACATGGATATCATGAGTGTGTGTCTGTATTGCTGGACCATCTGTGATAGTGGCATCAGTGTTAGTTTGTTATCATATATTAAATTGTAGTGTTGGTATTAATTTCTTTCCTATGTTTGTTACTTATTATTACAGGTGATCCTGACGGTGGAAGTGCAGGACTCTCAACACCTGATGTCCGAGTATCAGCAGACTCTAATGATGAGGGTGGCCAAACACAGGCAGAACATGTGGGTGCAGAGGTTGAATTTGACACTGGGGTCGAAATTCAGACATCCCCTGTATTTCTATCAGACACAGCCAGTAGGCCTAGACATACCTATTCCAGTAAGTCCTCAGTTATTAGACAGGTGGAGGGTGACACACTTAATCGGGGTAATGTGGTTCCTACAGCTTTGGTGCCATTTGACTCTAGTCATAGCCAAAGTGTGGGTGAGGTGTCATGCAGGTGGATTGTTAGGGGGTCCTCGGAGGAGGCCTGTTTTCCACCTTCCACCTGATGCTGGTGTGTCTTTACATGCCAATTGATTTATATTTAGGGCCATCTTGGAGACACAGACATGTCCTAATAGAGCCACCCAGGACATGCTTAGAGCTGTAGATGTGGCAGAGGCCAACATGTATGACTGCCTCTGCCATGTTGTGAATTCAGTGTATCATATGAATGATATAAGAGAATGGACAGTGTCTGTGATGGAACATCTGCTGGGAGGGGAATGGAATCCATGTGGATGTAGGTCAGCATCATCATCTGATGTTACCCAACATGGCCATGCCTGATCACACTCCCATAGTAGCCCGACTTCCACTGCTCTGTTAGTGATTGAGGTGTCCACACCAAGACTTGGTATGGGGTCATGGTCCTAGGCATACCCATGGGGAGAGCTCTTCCAGCAGACATTATTCATATTCAGGAAGCAGCAGTGCATCTGACCATGGGCATGGACATGCCAGTGCAACTCCTGGCAGAGCCAGTTCTCTTGGTTGGGGAAGATGAAAAATAACTGTCCCCTCTACTACACATGGATCAGACCTGTCCAACATACCAGAATGTAGAGCTAGCACAGAGCTTGGCTGTGTTCTTGCTGACACTCACATATACAAGTTTCACCCTGAATGCCCATACAGACACACACACATAACAGTTACATGGGTCATTCATGAGGCTTGCAGCTCATCTGTCTCAGTGGCCATTTGATGGTTTATCAAAATTTCTGCCTGTCTGTCATTCTTACTCACACTCACTCCTTATCATTTCTGTCAGTCTTGGCATCCTGCCCCCTATACAACATCCTGTGCAAATGATGATAACTGAACCACTTCCTTTATTTTATGTCTTTTGGATTCAGGGATATATAACTCATGTGTCTGATGCACAGGTTGCATAGCTGATTGTGTGCTTAGTGTGTGTGTGTGTGTGTATATATATATATATATATATATATATATATATATATATATATATATATATATATACACACACACGCACACACACACTTATAAGTGTGTGCGTGTGTGTGTGTGTGTGTGTGTGTGTGTGTGTGTGTGTGTGTGTGTGTGTGTGTGTGTGTGTGTGTGTGTGTATAGGATCATAGGATCATAAGAGATTACTAGGTTAATGGCTCCAGGGGCCTTACAAGTCTAGCCAAGATCAACCCATGTTCCCAATGGGTCTGTTTCAAGCAGACACTAAAATCAGTGCTTATTGCCCCTGTCCAAGAGAGAAACAGGTGGAACCCATGGGATGAATTTCTGGTTTGCCATCTAATTGTTCAAATTATGTTAAATAGGGCCAATGAGGGGCTTTGTTTAACATGCATAGGAAGATTGTTCCAAAGGTGGTTCAACCTCTGTGAGACAAATCTGTCTCTCCAGCAAGTTCTGTTGATGTTGTATACCAGGTTAATGTCCTTTGAGCGAGTGACCTGTGTGCCATTTTACTTGCGAATGTGCAGCATTTCCATTAAAGCTGGGACAAAGATTGCTCTATGTGCAAGGCGCAGGTCACCTCTGAGCAGTCTGTATGACACAGAGTAAAGTAACAATGATTTCAGTCAGTCCGAATAAGAAAGTTCTTGAAGATCTTGAATTTTCTTTGTAAGAAACCTTTGTGGTCTGTCCAGTTGCTGCAGGTATTTGGAAAGGAACATACCAAAGGAAGTGTTGTATTCTATTATTGGCCTGATGAGGGGATGGTACAGGTGGGCTATAACCTTTTTTCTGGAGGCAATGCCCTTACTTATGAGATGAGTAATATAAAATACCCTTCTTACCACTGTGGAGACATGGTGATCAAATATAAGGTTTCTGTCACCCTGTGTGCCCAGAACTCTCGTCACTGACTGTGTGCTTAGGGTATTGCTATTGATGTGGTAGTTTGTAGGAACATCACCCTTGCTGAAGGGGATGATAATGCATTTGTTTGCATTAAGTTTAAGACCATGACTTTGGCACCTCTCATCAGTCCCCCATGCTGGTGAGCACCAGATCCAGGATGTTTGTGCTCTTTGTGGGTGTGTCAACCAACTGGTCCAGGGCACTGTAATTAACAAAGCCTCTGAACCTTTGGGCAAGTGAGTTAAAACATGAATAAATTACCCAGTCAATGGATGGGTAATTAAAGTTGCCCAAAATCAGGGTATCTGGTTGTATCTTGATTGACTCAGCAGGCTGAGTGAATGTCCTGATTCATGGAGGGGGTCCTATAGCTGGTAATGACCAGAAGAAGGGGTCTTACCTACAGCCAATTTCACCTGAGGTAATTTGAGGGAATCATGCTCTTTAACCAATCTAGAGGTGTATTTATCTTTGATGAATATTGAAACACCACTTCCATTATTTCTCATGACTTCAGTTTGTGGTCTGAATGTGTGAAAAGAAATATAACCTGGCATAGCTGGGGTGCACTCCATAGCCCTAAACCAGGTGTCATGTGACTGCATATGTCAGTATTTTCCAAGGTGAGGGCTGCTTCTAGTGAGTGAAGTTTATGGGTTAGACTCTGGGTGCTTATCAGGATAAAACCTTGATGTTGTTTTTAGAGGGTATTTTATGTCAGGAATTTTGATCTTGTGACATTGCTTAAGCATGGCACTATGGGGGTGGCAAAAGCCTTAGCCTGCAACCAAAATCCCAGGGGGAAGACAGATGAAGACCATCTCTAGCAAACTATCAAGGTCTATTGACCATATCGTCCTAGGCTGACAGATACTAGATGCCCTTTGAATGACACCAGAAACTAAGCCAATTGTTGAAGTCAATCATTTTTTGTTTGCATTGGGTTATCATTCTAGGTGAAGGTATACTGCTGCTTAAGGCTAGAGACATACCTGCCAGAGACACATAATTATACAGCCCAGTCATTTCTCTCTTCATATACTCCAGTGAGGTACCTCTCAAGTTGTTCACATCAAGATGGACTATGACAGAGTCATAACAGTGCCTGTTGTTAAGAGACTTGAGTGTGTATGTGATGTGGTGGATCCTAACACCTGACAAACAGCTGACTCTAACTTTTTCCTTACACAACCTGGTGATAGGGACACCTGTGTGTCTCACAACTGAATTGTCTATGGCTAATATGTTTGTTTTTGTGTTATCCCTTAGGGGCTTGACTGGTGAGACACTGGTGCGTGATATATTATGTGCACTATGTGCTGCAGAATATGTATTTTATGAATCATGCTTGTGCTTGTGTTTGGGAGGTCTCTGATGTTTAGGTAAACTTCTGGTAAGGAACTCCATATATGTAGGTTTATGTGTTGTTGGTTTGATAGGTGCAGGAGGTGAGGTGTGCATGCTGACAACCTGCTTAGTATCAGATGAGTCAGAGAGCCTGGATTCTAGGTTCTTTACATAGATACATCTCCCACATAATGAATTTGTGTGGACTGGATGAAATGGGTTGTCAGTGTACATTAGACAATTGCTACATAGCCTCAAGATACCCATGTCAACCAGGTTGGCTGGAATAACTGTGGGAAATTGTCTGTCCATAGCACTAGACAAGCTGATATGATCAGAAAACAGGGAAATGATAGGAAGGATCAGGTAAAGTCAATGACAGGAGAAGTGGACAAAAAATAAGAAGGGATAGTGGGTAAGATCTGTGTTGGTACCTCAGGAGCTTCACTGAATGTATCACCTGTTAGTGAGGGACAATCATGAGAACTCACTGATGGAACACCAGCAAAGTACTAAAGGAAAATTTGCAGGTAGAAGTGTTTGTGTGTATAATCAGCAATGGTGTCCACCGCCACGCAGCAGTGCATGATGCAGAAACATGTGCAAACCCATTCAAATGCAGTGCTTATGTAACAAATGAGACCAAACTAATTTAAACAAATTAACCAATAAAAAAAGCTCAAAACTTGACCCCTGTTCCAGCAACCTTCAATCAGATGAGTTCTAACTGCACACTTCTCCCTCTGTTATGCAACAGAACCCTCTCCAACAAAAGATGGCCTGGTTTGTGCTCTAGTTATACAAACAGAACTAGATCCAGTAGGTCTGAATCAAGTCTATGTTACAGAAAAGTGCAACAATTTCAGAAAAAAAAGTTCAAATAAGCAGACACAATAAGCCTTCAACCAGCAACTTCCAGCTCAGAAGGCCAGAGGCTACCATCTCTTTATACAAGATTGCAGACCACAAACCTTCTTAATGTCTTAATGTAAAATAACTGGTTTGAAGCCTAAGTGCTTAAACTAGAACTAATGCACTTTTAGAATAACAGACACACTAAGCCTTCAACCAGCAATTCCCAACTTAGAAGGATGTAAGCTACCTCTCCTACTGCAATACTGTAGACCACAAACGTTCATAATATAAAAACTGGAATGAAGCCCAAGTGCTTATACCAAAGCTAAGAGAAATAGAATAACAGTTACAGTTTAAACAGGCTACTAACAAACAATATGAAATGCAGCTGAATAAAGTGATTTTTTTAGTTAAGTGGGAAGGGAGGAAACAGAAGATAATTCAAGGAAAGGAAATGGAAGACAATTCAAGGTTAAGAAACTAATGGGGTGGGCCTTTCCAAATGATTTCCCTGTACTCAGTAGAATGAGCTGATAAGATGGGACTGGGAGGAGTGTTCAAAATCAGATTTATAGTAAAGACGGGCAACTCAAAAGCCACCAAGTTTAAGAATACAACAGTTGGACAGGTGGCTGGGAAAAATAAAATGCAGACAGAGATCAGCAATATTAGGCAGAGTACAGTAAGCAAGCCAAACAAGGACTACAGCTAAATAGAGATATTTCTAGCTAAAATGAGGAATGCTATTTCTCAGCCCCTCCTACTAATTAGCTTGTCTTATTCAATGTTTGCAAAGGAATTCTTTAACTTTTCTAACTGACCCTATCCAAGACCTCTTAAAACTCAAACAGAACAGAAAACGTAAAGCAAATCAAATTTAATGCAAGAATAAGATACAAAAGAGAAGTAACTAAACCTTAAATACAAATAAAATTCCTTTAAAAATAAAACACAGACAGAGATCAGCAATATTCAGGCAGAATACAGCAAGCAAGCTATATATATATATATATATATATATATATATATATATATATATATATATATATATATATATATATATATATAATATATATATATATATATATATATATATATATATATATATATATATATATATATATAGGGGTTCACTACATAATCTCGATTTCGAGACTATATAGCCAAAACCCCTAAATGCCGAAAGACTAGAAGCGTGAAATTAAAAATCCCAAACGTACAATACACATACATCAAACACATACACACAACTTCCCCCCACAATCAAACATATCATCCTACACTACAGATAAGCAGGGGGGCTGTGCTCCCCAGCACCCCCACACCCCCTTACTTAAATATACTAACTCCGATATCACACAAACAGACACACAAGGGAAACTCACACACACACATTTTACAGTCCCTCACACACACATATCACAGTGACAACATACACTGACACACACTAAAGCCCCAACCAATACACTTACATATGGATACTTACCTGAATTTTCACCTATCCATCAACAAACCACAACACCAGAAGTGCTACTTCAATATCTCCGAACATCGGGATTTTGAATTTCGCGCTTTTGGTCTTTTGGTATTTAGGGGTTTCTGCTACATAGTCTCGAGATTTTGGAATTCGATATTCCAACATTTCGAGATTATGTAGTTCGATATTCCAACATTTCGAGATTATGTAGTGATTGTATATATATATATATATATATATATATATATATATATATATATATATATATATCTGTGTGTGTTTGTCATGCTCTTTTGAAAATTGTACTGCTTTATAATAGGTTTTTGTAATGTTTGAATCTTTGATACATGAGGTCTATTGCTTAATAGAGATCACATCTACTGACATAAGTCAGTGCTGTAACATGTTAATGTCATTGCTGTAAAAATCAATCACTTTCTACTTAGTTACATTAGCAAGTTACAGTTTTCAAGGATATGCCATTCATTTGTGTCCTTGGCCATTTATCTTCCTCTTCCAGGTTCAGCATTTAACTTGGAAGTCCAGCAACTGCAAAAGTTTTAATTCAGCCTTGATTTTGTGTGATGCTAGCAGTATACAGCTATCACATGGCTAAGTAAAGGTAGTGAGCATTGCCTAGCATCAATGTTATGGCATATGTGCATAGAATGAAGGTTTTATCCATTTAGGTTGTGAACGTGTGTGCTATCTGTTGCCTCTTGTCAAAAGCAAGGCCATATTCTGAAACCTATGTCTGACTACACCCACAATGGCTACTGGTTTCCCCTCTGACTGTTCACCTGCGTGTCACTGTGGTGTCCTTGCCAGTGGTGGTGGGATGTGTGCCCCTTCCCCTTAATGTTATTGCTGAAGCTGTTACTCAGGATAATATTGTGAAGGATGGCACAGATTGTGAAAATTTCAGCACAAGTATGAGGATTGTATTGCAGGGCTCCCCAGATGTTTTTAGGTACCAGAACTGTGACTTCAGCAGCCCAAATATATGCTCCATGATATTTCTTGTTTGAGCGTGTGCCTCATTATAGGGAGTGCATTTCCTATATGCATCATCAGCCACAGTTCTAGTGCACATCCTGCATCCCCCAGTAAATGACCCTGTGGGATATCCCCCCTAGAAAACATCTGATAGAGTTAAGAGTTGTGCCAGATATGTGAATCATGGTAACTGCCTGGGCTGCTGGCACACACATTCAGGATGATTCCCTTAGGTTTACACACAACCTGGCAGTTAATGTAGTGGAAGCCCTTTCTTTATGCATACCCTACCCTCTTCCCTGTGTGGTGCTTTGATTTCAATGTGTGTGAAGTCTATAGCACCTAGGACTTCAGGAAGTTCTGCTACAGGGTAGAAATTCTACACAATTGGGGCTCTTTCCTTGGGTGTATGGGGAAACTGTATGTAATCACTGGCATGTTGTAGCATAGGATTCAGAAACTGATGTAGGATCCTTGATGCTGATGCATCGGACACCCCCAGCATATCCACTTTTGGCCTCTGAACGGCTCCTGTGGCTAATATTCTAAATGTTACATAGATCTTAGTGTCTGGAAGTATAGGTTCCCCATAGTTTGCCCTTGCTTTCAGTTGTGGATGCCAGAGGTTGCAAGTTCATGTAGTGTGTCTCTAGCCACCCTGTAATGCTCTACAATTTCCAGCTCATGCAGACCATGCAAAATTAAACAGGGTTTAAACACCCTTCTCCTTGGATGAAGTCTATTAGCAGCAGGAGCCTAGACTTGGGCCTGTTGCAAATACAAATGAATAAAAGAAACAGCAATCCCTAATGTCCTCTCCCTATAGAGTAGTTTCAGTTGTTGTATTCCAGTAAGTCTATACAATTGCTTTATGGCTTGTTGAATATCTCCTCCACCTTGGATTGGTTGATTTGCATGAAATTCAGCTGCTTATGCTAGAATTAGCATAACATGATGTTTACCAGGTTTGCAAGCTCTAAACAGCATGTAAAGCCACTTACTGAATACAAACAGTGTGCTATCCTGTGTGAGTCATGCTGCAACATGCACATAGTCTTTGCACATTGTGTAGGCTTTATTGAATCTGCACCATGAAGTAATTTCAGCAGGATATCGCAGGTGAACTTACTGTCTCTGGAGCAGTGTCATGGCTCAGTTTTCCTGTTGCTGCTTCTAGCTTCAGTAACTGGAACTATCTTCTGTATTAGTGCTTATAATGTGCAATAATGAAAAGATAGATTCAGGAAGCAGAGCAATTCCTTCAATGAAAAACAAACATAAAAATCTAAAATTGAGTGCAAAAAGCTGTAAAGGAGGGTACACTCTCTGCCAGGTTATATTACAAAGTAATGCTTCTCATGCAAGCTGCTTATTCAGATGACTTTAAAGTAATGAAAGTTCAACAGAGAAAAAGAAAGATAAATTAAAGATGGCTACTCTAACACTATACTTATTATCTTTTTAACCTGTTTCTTTAATTCACTCATTACATTTTTATATATAAACATGAGGTTTAGAAAAATGGGCAATGCTTATTAAAGTACCAGCATCTTTTATCAGGTGCATCTCAAAATGTCTGAATTTGGAAAAGATAGATTTGGCATAAGTTAATGAGCACTTCCTACTATTTTTTGTTTTGCATGGACCAGCTAAGGAATGAAGATGACATGAAACCAAAGACTAAAGAACCTGGGGCAGCAATGCATTATGTGAATCAAAGGTTCATCATGTTCTTACCAGTTCTAGAAATCATATTTATTTCTCAAAGGGGGTTTCAGACTTTTGTTTACTGTGTCCTTCCTATTGCTTAAAAAAATCAGAAGTAAAAATAAAAACAAAAACTTAAAATAAATAAATATAGAACACAGAAATTAACATTTTTAGTTCCTACTATATCCTAACTAGCAGGACGATAAACTTGTTGAAGTAACCAAGCCCAGAGCAGAATTTGTCATTTGTCAAACAGTTTAATTAAATACCCTAGTAGGTTTTAGGGAGATCTGTAAAGAAAGCAGGACACCAAATACAGGGACAATGCCTTCAACTTCTTTTGATAGCTCAAGTCCTTTAATCTGATGATAATTTTATCAAGAGCCTTTGGGGTTTCTGCAACTGCTGGATGTGTTTATCAGAGGTTACAATTTCTTTTGACTTAGAAAAAACACTTTGTGATCAGCTGTGCCAGATAAGAGGATTTCCTGACCATTGATGCAACAAAATGGTCAAGGAGAGGGAGGTATCTGTTCATGTTCCAAGGTCTCTCACAACATCTTGTACATTTTGTACTGGAATGTTTTCTATACTGCAAGCTGGGTGGAAGATTTGTTTAGTGAATGCAACAATATTGCAGTTTTTGTATTTAGATTTAGCCCATTAAGTTACTAATATATGTAAGTTCACTTTTTAGCTTGTGCATATCAGAAAGGGATTTAAGTATAACACCCAGTTTACAATCACCAGCAAACTTGGTTAACCACAGCTTCTGATGTTTGATTTAGAGATCAGACAGGCATATGCTGAATAGCAAAGGTCCTAGCATAAAACCCTACAGTACCCCAGTGGTTTCTTTCATGATCTCTAAGGCCACACTTACTATCCTTACAGTGTAGGTTCTGCCAGCAGGCAATTAGCTATACATCTGACTACATAAGTATTAATTAGGAACACATTTACTTTTTGATAATGTTATAGTATGAACTGCGGTGGTGGTGCTGCGGTAGCATTGTCGCCTCACAGTAAAACATTGTCCTGTTCGATTCTCAGCTAGAGCGTCTTCTGTGTGGAGACATGTGTGAATGGGCATACCTTCGTTGAAGGTTGTGCGTCAGGGCCAGCAACTCGGCAAGTAAAAATCTACTGCCAATCATTAGCGGACCAGAATTTCGCTGTGGTGACCCCTAACCGGGAAAAGCCGAAAGACACAACATCGTATGCTATAGCATCTAATGCTTTGCACAGGTTCAGATATCCTTCCTGGATAGTATGACCACTGTTTACAGGTTGTGTTACCTGCTTAAGAAAAAAAATCTAGGTTTATTAGACAGGCTCTACCCCTAACAAAGTCAAATTGTTGGACGTTGAGTCTATATTTTTTATATCACAGTTTATCAGGTCTGTTATAACCCCTTCCATGACCTTGCAGATGAGGTTAATCAGGTAGGTGGGTTTGTAATTCTCAAGGTTCATGGTTGGGACACCATTGTGAATTGCTGTGTGCTAAACCTAGAGAAAAAAGTCAGTGGATAAACTAAATCTGAATAGTAGTTGAGGTGGGTCGACCAATGCACATTTTGTGCTGTTGAGCAGGCAGCCTGGCATGTTTAAAAGTCCCAGAGAGTATATATTTTGCATTTTGCAATGTACTTTTAGCAAGTTTTAATGTTTTTGTATTTATAGGTACTTTTACGTCATTGGGTATGTGTGGGTTTGCTATAGATATCTCTGGGGTAAATATAGCACTGATCGTTTTTGCAGTATATTTGCAATATCCGCTAGATCAGATTAAGGTACTACCATTTTGAATGAGTTGAGAGCAAAGCTCGATGTTATTTTGTAACTTCTTGACATAAGTAGAGAATGATTTGTAATTGTGCTTATTTTCAGATGCCAGTCTATGTCCAGGGGAAGCCTTAGTTTTCCTGATAATATTTTTCAGTACCATGAATAACTCTTTGAAGTTATCTTTATTTTGTGAATCTTTAATTTTGCTGTGTACTATAATGAACTTTTTTCCTGCTATCATACTGTATATGTATACATGCAGACCACCAGTTTTGTTTGTTCTTCTTTTCCCTTTTTGTTCAGTTTTGGTAAATTTGTAGTTTTCTAGGTGGTCATAGAATTTACTTACTGTACATAACTACTATCTATGTATATATTTTGGTGTGTATAGTTATAGCTGAGCTTAAAGAGTTCATCATAGTATTTTAGGAAGTTTGTATGTTTGAAGTTTTGAATATTGTGGTATTTGAATGAAGAACCACAAAAAGGTTAACAGAAAAAAATGTTTCTTGTCTAGCACTTTGGCTGAATGCCTTTTAAATACTCACAGTAATGACATCAAAACACACATTAAAATATTCAAGTGACTAATTTAATTAGGAATTAAAATCCATTAAAGGCCAAATTATTAATTTTGAAGAATTCAAAGCAGAATTAAAATCAAACATCGACAAAAAATATCCAATTTAATTCATTATTTAATCCACATGACTTTAAAGCGTTAAATTTTAAATCTAACTCAACTTCTTTTTAAAGCAAAAATCTACCTAGATTGCACTCATTTCTAATATTAAATGTCACTTGAAACAAAATACATTCCCTCATAGTGTTGTGCTCCCATTTATGTTGATAAAACATATCATCAGTGACAGGATTATTTCAGGTTTACTTATAACATCATTCCCATGTTTCTGGAGCCTAACTTAAAATTTTCTTTTTGTTTTTCCTATGTAGCAAAGCCATTCCGTAACACTGTATTATATAAACTACTACCTTGGAGTTACATGTGAAAGAACCCTGATACATGAAATTTTTTGCATTTATACATTCCTCCTTCCTAGTGATATATTTACATACATTACAATCACCATGTATTAAAATTCCCAGAGGCAATACCATCCTCTCGTTTTCATAATACCCAAGCAGTAATGTATCCTGTAAACGTTTTCCATTTTTGTAAGAAATGGTCAACTTCAAATTTTGTTTATATAACTCCTTAACTTTAGTTAGTATTTCCCATTGTTTTCTCAGAAAAAACATCCATCACATTCATAAAAATACCGTATACAGTAAAAAATATACTACTTTACCATTTTCCACAATTTTATTCTCCCATTTCCTTTTAAACTATCTATTGCTAACACTTAACACTTCCTTTCTATTCTTATCACGTCTCCAAATTTGCTTTTCATACTGCATGTGCATAGTTCCTATATTCAAAAATCTCAATTATTCTTTCCACTTCTACTAAAAAAATCTTATTTGCTATATATTCTTCTTATTCTTAAAACTCCCCCAATGATAAGGCCCTTAATATATATCCTGGATGGCAGCTGTTGCCACCAAGAAAGCATTGGAGGCAGTCTCTTTCCTATGAAGTCTAGTATATTTTTTTATGCTTTCATTTCATAAAAAAAAATCTAAAAAAAAAAGCAAAAAACAAATACTACAATCACTATTTTTTTCTGTAAAAGTAATACCTATATACATTTTATTAATTCATCAAATAGAAATCAAACTACTCCAGTTTACGCATGCATATAAATTACAAATCATCTACATTTATTCTAAAAAATATTTGCATAATGGTGAAGAACCACAAAAAGGTGAACTAAAAATTGTTTGTCTAGCACCTCAGTTGTATTCCTTTTAAAGATTCACAGTAACAACACCAAAAATGTACATTTAAATACTTAAAAATCTTCACACAACATAAACCCTATATACATTTTATTAATTCATCAAATAAAAATCAAACTACTCCAATGTACACTTGCATATAAATTACAAATCAGCTACATTTATTCTAAAAAATATTTGCATAATGGTGAAGAACCACAAAAAGGTGAACTAAAAATTGTTTGTCTAGCACCTCAGTTGCATGCCTTTTAAAGATTCAAAATAACAACACCAAAACTTACATTTAAATACTTAAAAATCTTCACATAACATAAACATTTTTTAAGATTTTTTTAAATTTAGCACATTTAGAATATATAAGCAGAAGGGAAGAAATTCAACATCACACACTGTTATGCACTGTAAGGAATACATTGAATCATCAAGCAATCTTACACAATTAATACATTAAGAGTCTTGGAATTTGAATAGCAACATTTCAAGGCAATCATAACCAATAAAAGTCTTAGTATGATTTGCAGGTCTTATTATGATCACTTCAATTTCAGTTTTACATAGTACTGCTGCTAAAATCTAAAAAAAAATCTTTGAATGTAGGAATCGAGATCAATTTCTGTTTTTTTTTTTTTTGCAATTTTTCCAGCTACTGTGAGTAGATGCCAGAAGATTTTTTTGTTGTTTGACTTTTACAGATAAAGGAAGTGGAGCATTCATTAGTACTATTTAATCTAGTTAAAGAACAATTAGCAGACCATAACCCATTAAAAAACATATTAATCTCTTCCCAGTATACATTTAATTTTTCACAATCCATAAACATGTGTCCAATCAGCTTTTACAGTTTTACTACCTGTAACAAACTGAAGAAGTAATTTTCCTTAACTTAGAGATTCTATATTTAGTAAAAAAAATTCTCCCTGGGATTCAGTAAACCTCTGTGCAATAATAGCTTATTCCTGCATGGAAACAACCGTTTAAGAGCAGCATGGCAGCGCGCCATGCATAATTATGAAGGCGCACTGCCTCTGCTCCTAAATGGACATGGAGCATGGATGAATACAGGGGGGTATCTGAGAACAGAGCTCTCACAATATACATGCCCCTGCACTTAAGAATTGCTGTTCGGCAATCAAAATGAGTGAGAATGCTCATAGTATGACTCAGACCTCTCACCTGTCCCTGATTTTCAGGGATCTCCCTGATGTTGACTCAAAGTTCAGTTTTGTCCCTCTGAATCCCTGTTAACACTGGTGCCTGTTGAACAAAAGGTGGTGAATTATACGTAATAAATAAATATGACAATAATGAAGAGCTGAGTAGTTATTTCATGTCAGGAAATGTATATTAATTCACATTTTGATTCACTAAATCTGGTAATGTCTCAAGTTAATAGAACTAATATTTGAAAGTGTCCCTGATTGTCCCCGATTTATTCTGGAGTTGTCCCTGATTCTGTTAAGATCTATCCCTGATTGGTAGAGAGCTATGACAACAATCACAACAAACAAGCTAGGATTTCTGTCAAATGTGCAGATGCATGCAGAAATCCACAGCAATAAGTGAAACCTGTCCCTTCTCAGAGAAAATAACACTAGAGATATTTTTTTTATCAAACTGATTAAATTTAAGCACAACTGCGTGGGTTTGCCCATTGCTTAGCTACACATACTCTAGCTTAAATAGCACAAGAAGGTAAATAGCAAGATACATTCAGTCAAAGCAGTACTGCGATAATGTAATGGTGAGAGTGTTCGCTTTGTGAGCAGTCAGTCCCGGTTTGATCCTCACTGTAGTGAATTCCATTTTCCATGTGAAAGCAATTCATGACCAATTTTTTTTTTGTTGTTGCATAACCTACTAAATAACATATATTTGTGAACTGGAGTACTCCATTAAGTGGAGAAGTGAGGTGTCATTGTAATAATGTAGAAAAATCCACATATTAACACAAGTGCCCCATGCAGTATACGTACACATGAATCAGGGATACTAAACAAAGTTATAATGTGAACTGAATGATAAATCAATGCCATACAGCAAATAGTATAAAAATGTATAAAGTGTCCAAATCTACCACTTTCCCAAGACCCATGGTTCTTTTTTTTTCTAAATTAGTGCGGGCTAAGCTGGAGTAAGCACTTAAGCATTTGTAAGCTGGTTTAATCCTGCTGGCATGGGGGTAAGCAATGCCTACACAGGATAAGCAGTGTAGAGGCTAACTGAGTGTAAGAAAATTTAACCAAAAGTTAGCATTGCTTATCATCACACACACCCAGGCAATCCCACTTACAACTGCTTAAAAGTGTCTTAATCACTCTGTATCCAACAGCCCTTGTTCTACCCAGCAACAAAATAAACATCCATTGCAGGTCTTGAACCCAGGACCCTGTACACTATTGTCATAGCAGCTAACCAGTAAGCCACCACAGCTGCACATAAACTTGAGGTATACCCAAACAGATCCTCACTATAGCAAAATCACAATTTACATGTGAAAGGAATTTATAAACAATTTGTTTGTTGTTTAACCTACTAAATAACATATACACTCTGCTGAAAATGGACATGTATCCAGCCAGACTAGCCCGGTTAACAAATGTAAAATAAAAAAATATATTTGTGCACTGGAGTACTGAATTATATCCAGATGTGAGGTGTCATTGTAATAAAGTGGTGAAATCCCCCGATAAACACAAGTACCCCATATAGTGTACGTACACATGAATCACAGATACTAAACAAATATATAACATGTAATGAATGATAAATGAATGCCAAACAGTAAATAGTGTGCAGATTTAAAAATAATCAATGCTAAGCATTGCACACCTCTGCTTACCAGGTGTAAGCAATGCCCAGCTAAATAGATTTGTCCATTGGTATGCCCTTTTAAGCCATGCCAACCTTAGGTAAGCAGGTTTGCCCATAGCTTAGCATTTTCAAAACTGTACAATTATGGCAAAGTGCAGGAAATCGGCCCTATTTAAACCCCACAGGCAGGAATACATCTCATAACTGGTTGCAGCTTCCTCCTGTAGGCACAATGGCTGGTGTTGGGGAAGGATTGCACTTCCGAGCACAGTGCTGGGGCATCCAGGAGTCTAAGGTCAGGGCAGGACTCCTGGTAAAAGACCATGAAGAGAGACTGCTGCAGGGCCAGTACCAGGGTTCCCAATATAAAGCGGAAGCCTGGAACCATCTCGCCCGTGACCGCACCAATGCCACTGGCATCCCTCGAACTAATGAGCAAGTCAGGTATCACTACCCTGACCTGAAACAGAGTAAGATGGAGTTCTTGGATCAGTGTATCCAAGAAGCTAGGCAGGGTGATATCCCAGCAGTATGTAAGTACTCATTCTACTAACTGTTTACTAATTGCCTAGCTCATATATATTATGGATAGATATGGCTAAATATTCCTCTTATGTCTCTGACAGCTGCAGTGGAGTGGGCTGTAAATCAGGAAGCCCATGCATGTAGGCTGCAAAGGCTGTGTCATGAGACAGGTTAGTAATAATCTTGCATGTACCGTCATAAGAAATAAATCTAAAAGTAGTAGAAAGTTAATTGCCAGTATAAAACCTGTATTGTGTATGGGATGTACTGTATAAACCAGACAATATGGCAGGAAGAGTCTCATATAGGTTGTATGTAAATAAAAGGGTAACAGCCTGGCAATAAAAGTCTAACTCCTGGACTGCTTGTGTTTACTCTGGTATCATATGGTAATGTAGTGTTGCCATCTCTTAATAGTACTGTTGTATTAAGCACTGTTACCCACATTGTGCTACATAAATAAAATGTGTAGGAATGTCTGTATATGAATGTTGTAATCACAAGGTCATATTGTACAGCTGAGGGAGACTTAGACAGAAAACAGTGAAACAATACACAACAAAATCAAAATAGCACACTCAACTGTGTCATAAACTGTTGTATTTGTATCACACACAGCCATGGTTCAAATCATGTGAGGAGTAGTAAGCTTTATGCATAATAATACCCCTCAACTGTACAGATTTTGTCCGAAAGTTCAGATAATTGGCTTAATTATTCTGCCTGTCCCCTTGGAAAATCAATGGGATGATCCCAGAAGTTTAGGCAGCAAATAATGACATACAACTGATTGTCAGACATCATAATTGGTAGAAATATATCTATAAGAACAAACCTGTCACTCTAGCAACTAACTAAAATGTTATGATATGCAAATTATGTCCCATCTCTATCCCCATGTTGTGATGCTATGACCAGAGTGTGTGCAGTAACAGTGTGAGACGTATGTGCATAATAATAATGTGGAATCTGGTAATATGTGTGGCAACATTCAGGTAATGTTAACAAACATTCCCTCCACAGGTCTGTCAAATAAGAAAACTGTGCCTGGAAATAAAAGATTGAAATCCTGGACTGGTACTGTTTAGTCTGGTATTGTATGGCATTGTTAGTGCTTCAGTTTCTCTGAATAATGATGTATTTCTCATCACTGTCACCCACACTGTGCTACATAATAAAACTGTCTAGGAATCCCTGTATAAGACTGTTGTAGTTACAAGGTCAGATTGTAAAACCATAGGAGACATATAGACAGAAATCAGTAAAGAGATACACAGCAATATCTAAATAGCACACTCAACTGTGATGTACAATGTTTTATTTTTAGCAGACACAACCATGGTTGGAATCCTGGGAGTGGTAGTAAGCTATATGCAAAATCATACCTCTCAACTGTACAGATTTGTTCAGACTATCCAGATAATTGGCCTTTATCTGCTGCCTGTTACCCTGTCCCCTGGCAAATCAGTGTGATGATCTCTGAAATTTAGGCAGCTTTTAATGACATATAACTGACTGTCAGACCTGCAAATATTCAGAAAATGTATATGAAAACAAATCTGTCATTGTAGCAAGTCACCAAATGTTTATGAGGGCAATTGTCAAAATATGTCCCAGTTCCACCTGCATGTTGTCAAGCCTTGACCAGACTGTGTGAAATAACAGATTGAAATGGTATGTGCATAATGTCAGCCTGGAATCTGGGAATATGCATAGAAACAGTCAGGTAGTGTTAACAGACAATACCTCCACAGGTATACCAGGTAAGAGGTGTATACTGTAAACACAGTTCACATATATAGCTTTCTACAAACATACCACTGTCCTAACTAAGGCCATAGTGTAGTGTAATAATACCGGTAAGGTACAGATTACAGCAGTGACTAAGAAAGTAGTGAGAACTACATGGATATACAAGTTGTTAATTGGCATCTCTCTCCCCCCACCATATCTGCAACAATAATCTAAATACACAACTCAATGGGTATGTGTACAATTAAA
>NC_056746.1:706647832-706757832 GCF_019279795.1 Protopterus annectens
GGAATGATTTATATGTGAAATCATGAGTTGTTGTAATGATGTTGTGCTGAACAACTGCTATTGCCAATAGTGTCTGTCCCTGTGGGGAGTGGGCCATACCTGTCAACTGTGCAGATCAGCACTGAATGACAAGATGTAAGTCATCATAGTGTGTGGTCTGTACTGGAAGACATGTATATTAGTGTGGCAAATAGCTGGTGGCGGAAGTAATGCCGTTATGATAGACACATGATTTTCAGAGCCCACCACTTGCAGGACAGTCATGTTAACATGTCATGTAGCATGCACAAACACCATAGGTGTGTAATAGGCTTAACTGAAATCTGTCCCTTTTTATACTCCCCTAATGTTAGGCTGAGTCCACATGTGACACCTGTCTGTGTTGTTGCAAGGCAGAACAGTGCAGCTGTGAAGGAAGGAGAGTTAGAGAGTGTGGACCTGATGTTTGAATGCACCATATATATATATATATATATATATATATATATATATATATATATATATATATATATATATATATATATATATATATATATATATATATATATACACACACACACACACACACACACACACACACACACACACACATATATATATATATATATATATATATATATATATATATATATATATATAAATACATGTCTCCTACTGTTGAATGGCAGTGCTGCACGATACGTGTGAGAAAACAGTACACATATCTATACACACACATATATATATACAGCAGTGAGTGGGTGCAGAATGGACAGTTATGTCTGGTGTGAAATCCATGCTGGAAACACATTGCCCTTGTTCGTGAAGGTGGGATTGGTATTTTGGGGAAGGATAGTAGATATATTTGTGGACGTAGGTTGGGTTTGAAGACACACAAGGTGGCATACAGGGCCAGTATATTACACATGTGGTGGGTAAACCCCTTGGATTGGGAGTGTTGTTTGGAATGTGGAAGCCCATGAGCCCCCATATGGAAACAATGGGACCAAGGTCCTCACCCATGGGCAGTCACAGCAGCATCTTCATGGCCCTGAATGTGCCTGGGCTGGGGGCTGAGCAGGAGGAGCTTGTGGACCCTGTGATTGTGTACTGAGGGCCTCAAGGTGGTGTAGCACATCTCTCAGGTCTCTGTGGAGCTCCCTATGCACCAGACCCTGGACCTGACTTTGGGTGACAGGATCCTGTCTGCGTGTGCTCTCGGTTGGGGGGGGGGTAAACACCATCCACTGAGGTGGTTCCACCTGAAGGTAGTGCAGGACTAGTAGATGATGAGGTCCTAGGGTGGGTCCCAGATGTGATGTGGCCTGGTAACATGGCCAGATGAGGTAAGAGAGGTGGTTCTGCTGGTAACTGTCTTCCCAAACATGCTATTGTGTCACAGTTATAGAACATATGTGGGTAGTAATAGTCCACACATTCCAGGATTATATCTAACAGCATGCATAGATATCCCCATTAACACAAAACAACAGATGTGCAGTAGTCATAGAGCAAACAGAACACATGCATATATGGAACCATAGTGGCCCTTATAATTGCATGCAGGTGACATTGTTCATAACAGGCCAACAATGTTAGTGTTTCAACATGGAACATGACTACAAACACATTGCACAAATTGTTGTACAATATGATATATTTCCCAACAGTAGGTCTGCTGTACACATACCCAATTGAGTTGTGTGATCAGATTGCTGTTGCAGATATGTTGGGGGGAAATGAGATGTGTATTAACAACTATTATATCCTTGCAGTATGAGGTCTTCAGACCTCTTTTCCTCTTTATCTTTCAGGCACAATGTCTCGGGGGAGACTACCAATCTACACACCCCAAGAGAATGACATCATCATTACATACCTGGTGCAGCACTACCACACTCTGTTTGGACGTACAGTCCATGATCTGCAGGAGAGGACCACCCTGTGGAACAATCTTGTCCACAGGGTAAACAATGTCTGCCTGGATAACCGTAGATATGAGCAGGTCAGACATCGGTGCACTGATCTACTTCGCCATGACCATCGGCATGCTGCTGCTGCAGTTAGGAGGGACAAGCTTGCCATGAGGGGGCCATGTCATCCAGGCCCCCGACATATGCTGAGAAGCTCCTCACCAGCCTTGAGGCACCTGACTGCCCGCAAACACAAGACCCGGCGGAGATCATTGTGGAGGTGGGTGCTACCCACACAATGGACGAGGAGCGTGTAGGTAAGGCCACAGGGCACATCAGTAGACTACTGTTGCATATCCATCTGTAGAGTTTAATCATGCATATGTGAGATGAAATATATATAGTCTGTTGCTGTGTTGTAGTAATAAACAGATGTGCATAATCTGTAGTATTGTGGGTTTGTACTGTTGATGTACTGTAATGCTGCTCCCAACCTGTACCAATGCCACAGGTGTGGCTACTGACATCACATCTCTCACACAACTATGTAGGTCCCTCTGGTATGCCTCCAGGACAGCAGACTGCTGGTGAGTATGGTGTTTGTCCAGGTTTGCCAATACATCAGCCATGTTATGGCCATGGTATATTCCATGCACACATTTAACACACCTACACATAATGCATGGCATACATGTTCACTTATTATTGCTGTTAACTCCACTGCATCACAGTGGTCACCATGGTGGCGTTTCTGAAGGGTATGTAAGAGTCCAGCAATATAACTAACAACCTGTCATAGCAAGATGTGTGCACAGAGGTGAACATAATGGTTGATCAAATGGCCTACAGTAAGGACATGTCTGAAACATCACCCTTATACAGTGCTACAACAGTGCATATACCACTTTTACAATGGCAACTGTTACAGATCTACACTATGACATATCACAATACTGCATTCCACAACCCTTACAACCTGTAATGTGGTCCTAACATGAGCAATGAATGTGTAATATGAAATCCTATGTTAGGACAGCAAATATGGGGAATACATACCTTCACAAACACTGGAAGCATATGTGTACATACACTCCAAATATATTGTGGAAGCAGCTTTTGAGGTACTGACAGCATGCACTCTTTATGAGTATGGGCCTTCCAGCAAGTACAGGTCCTCAATGTCACACCAAGAAATGGTCTGCTGTCCAAGATGTTTGGCCATCAAATGTGCCCACTTACCTGCAACAGAGGCAGCCATGGCTTGTACACATCTTACAAGCCATGGAATGGATCCCATACCTAACAGGCAGCACCCAGGAGTTGGACATGTAGCCTTACCTCCACATTGCATATACCATTGCAAACAGTGCAGACAGTCATGTATGTGGCGCAGATGTATGGGACAGGATTAATGTAGAAAATAAACAGATGTCCATCCAAGACAGATGATGACACATATTGCAAACAGGTCATGTAGGCTGCCTAGTAAAATGCCACACCACTGAGAGAGTTACAGGAATGTATAGCAAGTACTGGCTGTGCAGTACCTGTGACACCAATTACCTGGACTCTGCATAATTGTAGCCCATGCGTTAGGGTAATCAGATGAGGCAGTTGTACCACATGAAACATCAGCCAGGGCTCTCTAGAGGTAGCATATGCGTAACAGCAAAAATCCCCCAAAGGCATCTGTTGCAATGTGTACTGGTATAACAAGACCCAAGTTGGAAACCTGCAGACATCATCAATTAAGATACATGTGCTGCAAAACCAACACTTCACCGACCTCAGGCCCACCATCCCCATCTGTACCTTGCTGGTGCCAGTTTACACCTTTATGTTTGCCATTCATTAGCAGGGACTAGGCCGGTACACATGATGTTCAGAGTTTGGGACACTGCAAAATGACACACATGTTTAGGCCATAGTTGTCAAGCATCTGCAAAAAGGCTGGTGATGGGGAGATGGTGTCATCCTAAAGCACAACATCGCACTGAAGCAGAGAGCCAAAGCTCACTAAGAATGGCTGTATCTGCATAGTCAAGGTCATGAATTGTGGCATACATAACCCTGACTCAGCAATAGGGATGGCACTGTGTGACCTCCAAGGGCTGTGCACATGACTTGATCTTGCAATCATGCTGAGTTGGGAGACATTTGTAGGGTAGAGTGACCAAAGACTGGCAAATGCAGATGGCCCATGCTAGTATACCCCTTCCAGGAGTAGTGACTGCTGTAGTGCACATAACAGTTGGTGCAACAAACCATCATGATAAGGGTGTGCACACATATGCTCCCACAAATTGTATGCATCTCAATCAGCATCTGCACAACTAACACATTTGTTTGATACTGCGTTTGATTGCACAGGTCATATGTCGCATATCAGGCTCATGTAATGTTTACATATGCAGTACTATGGCCCTATGGCATATCAGGGAAGAGGGTGCCATATCAATAAAGGCGTGTACACTCTCCATAGCCTTGGTAAGGTTTGAAGGTTGTCAGTGTAATTGTATTTTATTGGCCATACATGCACTGCTGATGATGAGTTCTGTAAATCAGACATCAGGCATTCACAAATGACATATGTCCACATATCATCCCAGGTAATTGTCAGACACATAGAGGCTGTGAGCAGCAGAGCAAACATAACTGACACACATATACACATTCAGCAATGATGTGTACACCTGCGAAGTATGGTGCACAGTACATGCCAGGATACCGAACAAGTGCACAGCAATACAGTCTACATGGGTGCAGTGTGTTCCAGGGGAAGGGGCATCACCTACTAACACAACCCATGCATTACAGAGATGTATAATGTTGGTAACAGGGATTGACTATTGCTGGACTGCATGCCGTTGAGTGCCATATTTCATGCATGTTGACAGATAGGCAATGAGAGATCTTGTGTAATATCTTTGTGCAACCTCACCTGTAAGTGTGTGTGTGTGTGTGTGTGTGTGTGTGTGTGTGTGTGTGTGGGGGGGGAGTGAATCTGTCTGTAAGTGCTATCTGGTGGAGTGGAGGTTTGTTGATGTATGTGTGTGTTTGTGTGAGTGTCCATGTATGCACGTGTGAGTGTGGGAGTTGTTCATACCTCTCATCTTCCCTTAGAAATCGTGCAGTAGATGGAAATGGACAGGCACATTAGACACTAGAATACTTTTCTGAAATGTAATCACAGTAAAGCTGATAGAATAATAAAGTCTGCAGCATGAAAGATGCATTGGGAGGGAAAACTAGACACCAGGGATACTTTTTTTAATTGCAATCAGCAGAAAGGTGAAAGAATACCCAAGTATGCAGCACTAAAGATGCATTAGGGAATTGCTAGACAACACCAGAGAATGTTTCCAAATATTACTGTAGTCCACATAAAAAGGTTAATAGAGCAACATATCTTGCATCTACTGAACAATAGTTAAGTATGAAACGCCAGTGCGTGACATTATTGACTGTCTGTAGTAGCCCATAACATATGGGGACCATGCTCAAGACTTCTGGCCAAAACCAGGGTGAACACTTGATGACATCAGGGAATCTTTTAAAAAATGACTCCCGTTAAGTTAAAGAGTTAATGGAATAACAGAGCATGATTTGTGATCACTTTTCTGAGCAATTAGAAGAATGATACATTAATGATTGGTATTATTGACTGTAATTATTCAAGACTGATGCAGGATGGGGAAATAAGAGAAAAAACTAGGGACATTCTGTAATCTCAGGGACAGGTAAGTAGTATGGTGGAATGTCAGGGTGTTTGTTGGTGTGTGTGTGTGTGTGTGTGTGTGTGTGTGTGTGTGTGTGTGTGTGTGTGTGTGTGTGTGTGTGTGGGTGTGTACTGGTAAGCAATGATGAACAGGTCTTAAAGTGCATTTCTTGCTTTCCCCTCATAGGTGGCAAGGTGGGTCAGGGTCCTTGCTGCAGGCAATCTGATGTTGGTGTCCATACAGACACTGATAATGATGATATGTGGGTTGAGGCACAGGTGGGGTTGTCAGGGGCTGAAGCTATGCCATCATTTGACATCCCGCTGTTATTCACCCCATCGCCACACACAGTCACATTGTCTATACATACCCCATCACCAGTGGCCATAGCTGAGGGACAGTTGGTGGTTGTTGGGCATGGGACAGGACAGTGTGGTATCTATGGCACATGTGTCTGGACACAGCAGCCATAGCCAGATGTCTGTCAGGGTACCACATAGGCAAATGTATGAGGGGTGCTTGTATGAGAGCTGCTGGTCATCATACCCCTGGCAGAAGTGCCACATCTGGTGCCACCAAACTCATGTTTCAGACCATCATGGAGGCACAGGCATGTATGGAATGGTACATCAGACAGGGTCTGAGGCTGCAGAGGGCTATTCATTCAGCTGTTAATGCCAACATCCGTGATCTTACAGGTGCCCACTGTTATTTTGCAGAGGTCATGGATAGACAGTTGGGTGAGATGGTGGGAATCTTTGACCGTGGAATGTCTGTGCTTGAGCATTTGGTGGGAGTAGTGCAATGGCCACATGGACATAGGCCAGAAACACCAACAGCTGGAGGTCAACGTGGATGTGCCAGAACTCAGAGACGCTCCCGTAGTGGCAGTACCAGCCCCAGCACTGAAGGGGGGTGCTGTCCACACCACAGCACAGCAGGCCACTTGCACATGACCCGTGCCATTCCCAAGAGGGACCTGGATCCAGTGGACATATGTCATCATCAGGGGAGAGTACCATATCATGGCTTGTACCTGGTGGTGCCAGTGGAAACCCTGGCAGGCACAGTTCTCATGTCTTTAACTGGAGACTGTGAACTGCACACCCTGCCAGGTATGGTCTGCAGCTGTCAAACAAACCACTGTATAGGGCAGCCACATGCCAGAATTGTGTGCATGCATACCCACACACATTAACAACACAGCTAGGGCAACCCCATATCTACACACACCACATCACAACAGCCAAATTAATAATTAAACCCCCTCACTCACACACATGGTGTCAAATTTATGGCTCAGCCTAGGTCTCTGGCAAACCAACAACAAACCCTGTGCATATGATGAGACCTGTGCCACATCCCTGTCATCCATATCATTTATGCAGGGACAGGCTAATATGGTTCTGATGCACAGGGTGTCTGTACTACGATGTACCAATGCAATGTTGTGGAACATGTTGTCAACAGTAAAGTTTAATGCTTACATGTCAGGAAGTGTAGCTGTCCAGACATGATGCATTATAGCTGTTATTAACACTGAGTGATTTTGGTCTCCATAATGTATTCCATTTGTGTTGTAGGTGTCCATATGTCAGCAGGATGATGGTCTGCTGTGGTATCCTACAAGGGGTATGGCACTGTGGTGATACCTTGGCTGTGCCATATCCTGGGTACAGGTGAACACATGGCACAGGTCTGTATAACAGTTACTGCATGTGCCACATGGCAGATAGTTCTGGGGGCGTATACAGGTGAGTGCATCTTGACTGATGTCAGCAGCCCTTCTACAGTGGACAATGGTAAGTGTACTGGGGGTACACAACATGTGTTTGTGTAGAGCACACACAGAAGCTTTGGTGTTGATGCAATACACAGAGAATACTGTACACATGGATGTATTTACCTGTGCAAGGAACCCATTTTAGTCTATGTAATTCCACCAAGACAGAATAGGCACAACAACACATTGGGAAATAAGCAGTCTGATAGTTTAATGTCATTGACGATGGTACTGGCAAGGTATATATCCCCTTCCCCAATGTAGTACAATCATCAACTTGATAAACATAAGTGTGCTGGTGTGGGTTCCACAGCCCTACCCTTTGAAGAGTGTGAGGTGCTGTAGAACTGCAGATAGTGTGATAGACAACTACTTAACCTGTTAACATGAACTGTACAGTATTACAGCCAGCTAAGTGGTAGATACACTCAACAGTAACTGCAATGATGTTGGCTGTGTCCACAAGATCCACACCCAGCTATATATACCAACCTCATTATCGCTGTACACCTATACAGAGGAGAAGATGGCATTTACGCATCTACTACTAGTTGTGATGGAATGTATTTCCACAGAATGATACCTGTGAAATGTTAGCATTTGCCAGGCATTTCTCAGACAGATGACCTCCTGGGACATGTATAGTCTGCAAACAGGATTAGATTCCTTCAAATGCACACAGACTCTTACTTGGCAACACTGGGACTAGAACCCCTACCTAGGTATATAGTGCTACTGATGTGTGTGGCTTTATTTGCATACACCATGCAGCTTTTAGGATGAGTGTGTTCCAGTTTATATGTTACATGAAGAACATCCCCAGGGCCTGAACAGTATGGTAATGGGGGATGTACTGGTTATTTATGTACAATACATAGTGTAACATACTGTCATATACACACTGACAAACACATAACAGTCATACACACATCTGAGAGACCTGGGCTTATCAATGCTAAGTACCTTGTCAGTGTGTCCATTCTATTACAGATAATTGCACACAGCACATGCATAACTGGGCTGGATAGTGTTATCAGTTACCTGTATGGCTGATGATGACAGTGGCCCCCATACAGTGGAACATGAGACATGTACTTTGGGTACCATGGAATAAAGACAGTATACCCAGCACCCATGCCCCACTGTGGATATTGTATGCACTGAAACCCATTATAATACTCTGACATACCCACCATCACACATTGACTAGGACTGCAATACAATCCCTTGTATATCCCAAGTGTGCTACTACAGGGATATGCATCTAATGCGCATGCCACAGGGATAGTAGGGTGATGCATTGTCATGGCTCTCCTATGGTCAGCAACATCACTATATCTAATACAGTGTGGCAAGGTGTATTGTATTATGAGAATGTGGCCTCAGAATGCTGTATCCTACAAATATATATACTTGCACACATACACACACTTGCCAGAACTCAAAGGGTATCCAATGGCTATCAACAGATTTGTACAACAGTGTTGTGCTGGTACTGCAAGCCCCATGTAGCCCTTAGGGTGAAAAGTGTAACAAGGTACATGTAATGTCCAGTACAGCAGCATACACATCTAACTATGGCAATGGGGGATGCGGTGGGTGTGGAAGGGCCTCAGGGTATTATCAACTACAGGTCTGCAAACACACAGACACTGTTATTCTCAGTAATACACACATACACATTTGTCAGTACTGGGGTCCATTGGTGCACGTGTTCATAGGTGTGTATCAGGCTATTCTCCATGGAGAGATGGGAAGTGTAGGGGATGTGTGTACAGCAGTATCATGCCACCTGCCATGTGCCAGCAGGACATCTATCAACAGATATCAGAGGGGTGATCCTCAGGGTAAGAGTTATATGCAACATCCAATCATCTGGTTGCCTCCTGCAGAGTGCCACTGAGGTGCTCCAGCTGACATGTATGCAACATGCATGACATAACATGGTCAGTGTCTGTCTTGGAAACCTGTACCCAAGTATGCTCTGTTGAATGTGGTAGTGTAGTTGAGGTATCCATGGCATGTGGTGCATGCAGGGTGTGGATTCCTAGCTGTGGCATTCATAACACAGTTTTGCAGCCAAGATGGAGTCCTGACGTCTGCACATCTGTACAGAGGACAGACAGACATCAGCTAGTCAACTGGATATGCAGTAGGATGTCTGTGTTGACAGATAGATGTCTAGCACTGATAGGTATGCCATTACTACACAACAGCAGCCCTTAATGATGTCTTATACACATAGTAGTCTACAGTTAATATCCACATGTCAGATCAATATCCAGTAGCAAATACTTAAAGACACACAGCTCACACACCAAGAACATGATATTGAGGTCTCAGAGTCCATCTTTGCATGCAGGGGTGTTATGTTCCAGGACTACAATCTGCAATCTACTCTTACTTGGGAATGCACTGTCAACAGTAGTAACGTAATGATACACTGCATGCCAGTGTGACTGCATATAACCTGAGATCCTACCCATGTATGAAACACATTCAAATGGAAAAAAGTGTTGTGCAAGCCATATATACCCAGGTGTCCCAGAAAGTAGACTCCCACCCCTTGTTACTGTAATGACAGCACATATATGCATGTTATACACATGGAATTAAATACACTTAGTAAAGATGTCATTACCCTGCTATTTTATCAGACCAGAATGTGAGCACTAGTTACCAGGGCTGAGCCATGCTTAGCAGATTTCAGCATTGCTGCAATATAAATGCTGAGCAGATTTGTGCATTGGTAAGTGCAGCCTACATGGTGTAAGTACCTTTTTGTTTAACCGTACATTAGCTGTGCTTACCATCACGCAAATCCACTTAAAGCTGCTCAAAATTGCCTTAACCACTCTGTATCCAACAGCCCTTGTTCTGCCCAACAACAAAATAAACAGCTTTTGCAGGTCTTGAACCCAGGACCCTGTACACTATAGTCACAGCAGTTCACCACTAAGCCATCACAGCTATGAAAACAGGTGTCTTTTACAATATATCTGTCAGTACACATACTGAATAGTATTGAACAACTGCTATGACTTCCACAATTGTGTAGTAATTGTTAGTGATATTACTGTTGAATCACATATGTTGTTATAGCTAAATATATACATATCAGGAAAATACGGTGTGATACATCTGGGAAGATATGTACAACAGTCATGTTTACACATAACAAGGATATGGGTATATATATATATATATATATATATATATATATATATATATATATATATATATATATATATATACACACATACATATGTAGATATATATGTGCATGTACATACACATATATATTTATATATATGAATTTATATACATCTGAATATTGCATTATATATATGGTCATATATCGATCTGTGTGTGTGTGTGTCTGTGTGTGTGTGTTTGCGTGTGTATACATATATATATATATATATATATATGTGTGTGTGTGTGTGTGTGTGTGTGTGTGTGTGTATCTCCATACATATATATATATATATATATATATATATATATATATATATATATATATATATATATCTATGTCTATACATATAAATAAATAAATATATATATATATATATATATATATATATATATATATATATATATATACATATCTATATAACATATGTCCATAACATGTAGTGGAGTCATACCTCAGCACCAATAGTCACAACCTCTTAGTGTAAGGGGATGTAATGTACGTATTGCAGGTATAAATGTAGACTGTTGCTACTGTAACAGGGGTTGTCGTAAGAGAAATGTTTCATGTGATATAACATCTGATATTGACATGTATGCCATCAGATACTGACAGACATCATAAGATCATCATAGTGCAGTACCACAGATATCACAGTAATGATCCTGTGGAATACAGCAGAGATATGACCAATAAATGTGGATAGTCTGACACACTCTAGTCAGGTGAGAGGTATACACCGAACCCTTTAGTGCAAGATGTGTGGACCAAGCCTGACAAAGTGGATGTTTATAGCCATGTAAATGGGGATATCACGAAAATACTGGAATAGATAAGCTCACACAATTTATACATTCACACACTCCTGTCTGTCCTGACACATAATAACCAGAGGAGCAGAGGTCACAAGGTCACATACTACCCACTAGTTAGTGACATACATATGTACAGCATCCCACTGCTTTTTCAGAAATACACAACAGGAATGGTGGCCTGGCAACACTACATCTGATAAATATCTGGACATAACATCACACTGGGTAAGTACACTGAGCTGCTAGGCATGTCACAAAGCACTGTGCAAACTACAGGCAGACTGCCACAACACTGGCCTACATTTCTTATGGGGGAATACACATGTACCTGCAACTATAGCAGGTTCTACAGTCATTTAACAGCATGGAGTAACAGACACCTGTGTGAAAGCGCATACTCACAACCAATCTGAACACAGCCACAGCCACATATGGTAAGCATGCTTAATATTACAGTATATGGACTGTGTGATCAACACCATCCTCATATGTGCCACTCACACACTAACCCTACATATACTGGGCCAATACACAGTGTATTCTGATGCCTGACTGTGGTATGGAACATGTTTTGTTTTGGCCCTACAAATATGTACGCCGATAGGGTACCATACAGTGGAGCAGCATGCAACATCAGGTAGAACAGGACCAAGAACAATGACATCTACCACAATCTGTACACAGGCCAAGGTACATACAATACACACTCTGTCAACAATCAGCATAAGTACACAGACCTCACTACTGTGCACACTACAACAGAATGTCCATGTTTTGTCCTCAAATATAAGCCCTACTATGCAAAACATGTCCAGCTGTCTGATATCTCACTGGCTTGTTATCAGGTATGATGTCAGTAAATAATGATGCACTGAACATATGCACCTCTTACTGGATGACATATGTACAAAGGTTGACAGAGTTGTGGCTGGAGGCTCAAACACAGGGCCAATATTGGCATGTTGCTGTGATAAACACATACATTTACTGGTGTAAAAGGGTTTGTTGTGACATATGTCTTCTGAGGAATATGAAGTCTGGAACTCACATGACTGTCACCATGTACTGACTGCAATCCTCAGGCTATGCTACTGCATTTCTAAAGATAGGATATTTGTGAGTAACACAACACATGTAAGACTCCAAACACTGGCCAGTCTGCAGACAGCCCTACAGGTGAGAGTTTACTCAACCACATAACACTGTCATCACAGATATTAAATCATGTAGACCAGCTATATCAACACAAACCCTGTTAAACCAACATTACTTCAAATGTAGAAGAGCAAGACTTACATTCTGACCTCATGTCTGGAACACCCCCCTTCTGTTTGTTGGCCTGTCTCCACAGTGTATATTGTAAGAAGTATATCACACTACCCTCCGTGATGCTGTTTGTCAAACATCGACATGAAGTCCTGCTCACATTGAATGAAAAGGGCCAACACCCACATGATGTTCCTAGTTATAGGAGTGTGTTTGGCTATGGGAATATTACCATAGCTGTTCCACATGCAATCAGCTAATGGGGGACTGCAATTCGTGCACAGCCCATCAGCTGATCATGAGCATCACTTAAAAAATGCAAGCTCCTGCCGAAGCAAAGCAGGTGTACTTTTCCACATCCACCAGAGAGGGAGTGAGAGAGACAGACATAGACAAAATAAGAAAGGAAGGGGGTAGGAGAGTAAGAGCTAAGCATGTTTGTGTTACACACTTAGCATTGCAGGGTTTCAAACCCCTGCCTGACTATGCATTGCTATTACATTTTTATGCAGTTACTGCATGCACCACAGAGCTTACATGTTGGAAAGATGTCCAAAGGTATCTTTAAAGGTGAGTGACATCAGCAACAGTGATAATGGAGGGCTAAGTTAAGTACATGTGCCTGTCCACAAAAGCAGGTGTCAAGGAAGACACAACCACACTCTCTCAGGGACTCACACACATTATCACAGTTGCAGGGTCAGGATTACAATTCCTAACTAACTAGTTTGCTACACCACAGTATTATGCAGGTGTCACATGCACCACAGAGGTTATCAGGCTGATATATGGCCAAAGGGTATGTCAAGGTGACTGACATCAGAAGGCATGCTACAGTAGGGCAATGGGAGGTGTAGTGAGTGCAAATGACTTCCAAATCATTACTCTCCACACACACACAAACACAGATTTGCCAGTACCTACATGCATGGGTTCATTGCGTCACAGGTATGTAGTAGTTGACTGTGCCAGAAGGCTGTACAAGGCTAGGCAAAGGGTATACCTTGGCATCAGGCCACATGACAATGGTATGCAGTGTGGCTCAGGGGTGTAGTCCCTGAATTGGCCAACACAGGTGGGTATTGTATTCACCATCCACTCATCTGTGTTACTATTGTGGGTGGCCAGTGCTGTAAAATGCTTGCCATGTATGTGTTCTATATTCCATAACATGGATGGTGTCATGGTTGTGCACATGTCCCACATGCATGTTCTGTGACATGTAGAAATGTAATTGAGGTGTATGGAGCATGTAGTGTGGACAGATTATCATCTGATGTTGCATTCCTGACCTCATGTAGTGAGAACTGGCTATGGAACTGAGGTTGATCCTGCACCTACATTGAAAGCATGATACAGGTATTTACTGGTGTTTGTGGCATCTGTCCATACAGGGCATGTGTATAAGGCATGGTATTTCCTTTGTGGGTTACATCTGCTAACTCTACAGTTGTTGCAGGCGTCCAGTGGAGAACATAGGAAAGGACCACTGTAAGCAATTATTTGCCTTTTGTAGGGAAGGAACAGGGTGCCATGTCCTCTTTAGTCCACTGCAATCACATTGTGGTTGCTATTTGTGGGCAATATGCAGGGAACTACTAACACAGTGGCTGTTGCCTAGCCAAGTGTATTTGTGTTTGAGACATGGGTGGAGAGTGTTCTCTGGGTAATACAAAGCTTGCCTATATTGTTCCCCATTCCATAATGTCACATGTAGAGGTATGGATTGTCTACACTAGCCTCTCTGTTGTTTGATATCTGCTATCCTTGTAAGGGGGACATTGTGACATATAGTAGGTCCTCAATAAAAGAAATTTGCAAAGCCCACCACACAATGAGTCCTGCTATTACACAATCAAAGCTACCTCCACACAGGATACTGATGATAAACACACACACACTTAACAGTACTGAGAATCAACCCCCTACCTAGTTATGTATTGCTACTAGTGTACTGCATTTATCACACTGGCCACAGAGCTTATAGGCTAGCTCTTCCCCAAAGGTGTATTTCAAGGTGAATGACATCAGCAGGTTTGCCAAAGTAGGGCAGTGGACAGTCTAGTGACTGTGACTGGCCTCAAAAGCATTGATCCCTTCACACACACACACACACACACACACACACACACACACACACACACACACACACACACACACACACACACACACACACACACACACACACACACACACACACACAGTCTCACAGTTGCCATATCAGGGATTAGAACTCCTACCTAACTAGTACATCACTCTATAGCATTACGCAGTTATAGCATGCACCCCGAAGCTTTATACAGCTAGGCCTTCTCCAAAGGTGTATTTCAAGGTGAATGACATCAGCAGGCTTTCCAAAGTAAGGCAATGGACAGAGTAGTGACTGTGACTGGCCACAAAAACATTGATCCCTTCAGACAAACACAGAGTCTCACAGTTGCCATGTCTGGGATTAGAACTCTTACCTAACTAGTATATTGCACTATAGCATTATGCAGTTATAGCACATGCCACGGAGCTTATAGGGCTAGTCTTCCCCAAAGGTGCACTTCAAGGTGAATGATATCAGTAGGCTTGCCAAAGTAAGGCAATGGACAGTGTGGTCTTAAAAGTATTAATCCCTACACACACACACGCACACACACACACACACACACACACACACACATGCGCGCGTGCACACACACACACACACAAACAAATACACGGACAGGGTCTTATAGTTGCCATGCCTTGGATTAGAACTCCTACCTAACTAGTACATCACACTATAGCATTACACAGTTCTAGCACATGCCAAGAGCATATAGGGCTTGTCTTTCCCCAAAGATGAATTTTTAGGTGAATGACATCAGCAGGTTTGCCGAAGTAGGGCAATGGACAGTGTAGTGACTGTGACTGGCCTGAAAAGCATTGATTCCTACACACACACGCACACACACACACACACACACACACACACACACACACACACACACACACACACACACACACAGAGTCTCACAGTTGCCATGTCTGGGATTAGAACTCCTACCTAAGTAGTACATCACACTATAGCATTACGCAGTTATAGCACTTGCCATGGAGCTTATATGATTAGTCTTTTCCCAAAGGTGTATTTCAAGGTGAATGACAGCAGGCTTACCAAAGTATTGCATTATGCAGTTATAGCATGCACCACAGAGGTTATAGGGCTAGTCTTTTCTCAAAGGTGTATTTCAAGGTGAATGACATTGGCAGGTTTGCCAAAGTAGGGCAATGGACAGTGTAGTGACTGTGACTGACATCAGAAGCATTGATTCCTTCACACACACACAAACAAACACATGCACAACAGTTGCTCTGTCAATAGATTAAACCCACAGAACTAGTACATCACACTATACATTACGCAGTTATAACATGCACATTGGAGCTTATAGAGCTATCCCTTCTTCAGTGTGTATATTGGCGAGGAGACATCAGCAGGCTTGCCAAAGTAAGGCAGTAGACAGTGTAGTGATCCCTTCACACACACACACACACACACACACACACACACACACACACACACACACACACACACACACACACACACACACACACACACACACACACACACACACACACACACACACACACACACACATGCACACACACACACACACACACACACACACACACACACACACACACACACACAAGCACACAGACAGTCTCACATTTGCCATGTCTGGGATTAGAACTACCTAACTAGTACATCATACTATAGCATTACACAGTTATAGCATGCACCACAGAGCTTATAGGGCTAGTCTTTCCTCAAAGGTGTATTTCAAGGTGAATGACATCAGCAGCTTGCCAAAGTAGAGCAATGGAATGTGTAGTGACTGTAACTGGCCTAAAAAGCATTGATCCCTACACACACACACACACACACACACACACACACACACACACACACACACACACACACACACACACACACACACACACACACACACACACACACACACACACACACACACACACACACACACACACACACACACACACACACACACACACACACACACACACACACACACACACACACACACACACACACACACACACACAGTTTCCATGTCTGGGATTAGAAATCCTACCTAACTAGTGCATGACACTATTGCATTACACAGTTATAGCATGTGCCATGGAGGTTATAGGGCTAGTCTTTTCCCAAAGGTGTATTTCAAGGTGAATGACATCAGCAGGCTTGCCAAAGTAGTGACTGTGAATGGCCTCAAACGCATTGATCCCTACACACAAACACACACACAGAGTCTCACAGTTGCCATGTCTGGGATTAAAACCCCTGCCTACCTAGTCCATCACACTATAGCATTACTCAGTTATAGCCACGGAGCTTATAGGGCTAGCCTTTCTCTAAAGGTATATTTCAATGTGAATGACAGCAGGCTTGCCAAAGTAGGGCAATGGGGAGTGCAGTGTTTGTGAATGGGCCATAAACCATTCATCTGAAAGCACACACACAACACTCAATCACACAGAGGTTTACATTTGACAGAAATGTGCATACAACTGCTACATGAATAATGACTTGTACAGTCATGTTACACAGTTATCACAAGCACCACAGACACTATTGTGCTGAGGGCTACCAGAAGCAAATGTCTACAGTGATAGACATTTGCACATTATGTGGTATTGGCCAATTGGATGTGTGCTGGGTGGGACAGGCCACATGATAGGAAGCTCTTTGTCACTGTCTGATAATCTCTTCTTCACATCTATGTATGTGTATGTTTGGCCTATTATAGTGTGTTGTCCTTGGATATATGTGTGTATTCCTATCCAATGTGTTTGCAAAGCATGACTTTTGTGCAATGTGGAGAGTATGCACAAACATCTGCGACTGACTGATATGTATAGTCCACTGTTGTTTCCAGACATGGGCTTCATTTCGCTGAGTGTGGGAGTTGGCCCAGTATGACCTTCTGTATTGAATGTGTGAATCCTTCCAGGTAGGGTGTACTCCAGTGCTGGCATTTGTGTTCTACACCTACAGGCAGCAACCTGTTTCTACAGGATATCTGTAGATCGGTTGACAATATGGGATCACAATGAGCAAAGGATAGTGGGATACTGTAACTAATTGTGTCTGTCCTGCTTGTGCTACATGGTTTTGGTGTTAGCGGAGATATTTAGACATATGTACTCTTTTACACTGTGATGTTTTATTTCATCAGCTACTGACAGGTATACATATTTGCTTGCAGTAATTTCCTGGAGAAAACAAGATGAATGAAGCTGTGTCCAATATTGTGGTCTGCAGATTACATATACTTGCACAATCATGCCATTCTGGAAGGGGAGCTGCAGACACTTGCTGATGGGTCTGTGTAAATGATTCAGCACCTTGGTACTGTGGTGGCTGAGGATCTCATGCTTTTACATCTATCAACGTGACAGTATAGTCACATCCTTCTGTGGCCATACCTCACAGCTGTACATATTCACACAGGTTACCCAGAGGCAGGGCTCATTTTTCTGTCATTACCCCCTCACATTGTGGTTTACGAGCAGGTTTGTAGCCACCCATTCCTGTGTTTGCAGGCAGGGATAGTATGTGCACCCATCTGAGTTTCAAACTTCACACACTCCATGGCATCCATGCTTCTACCCCCCCTTCTATTATTCTATCCTTTTCCGAACATTACACAAACGATATCTGATAAGTATCCCTATAGTTATCACTTCATCCCAGCAGTATTTATGGGTTGGTCCACAGTGCATGCAGTAGGAAATGGTGGACATGCTACTGGGATTTGTCGACATGGCCTTGCATTTGTGTTCTGTGGACTGTGTTATGTTGTTATTTGGGAGTCCATGAGATAACATAAATTGGCAGTATGTGTGAGACACAGACCTTTGACAGAGGACTGTAGGGCATTTGGTAGTGATGTAGGCCATCTGTAACAGCCCAGTGCATTGTCTTACTCCTGCAGTCTCAGGCTGCAAGCCACTGTATTCCCCTGGGGTGACAGGGTAGGTGTGCAAGGTGTTAATGTGAATAGTTTCTGTTCTTATTGATCCATTGGTGTGAATGTGGCAGGGTGCTGCTTATAGCTAGGGACACACCTTCTTGGGACACCACTTCAACATGCTGCATTCTGTGGCTATTCCCATACAGAGGTGGGGATCATATTGTACTCATTTCCAACAGCAGGGTTATGACCTGTTAGGTACCTGTGTCTGATGGTGGGGTGAGCTGGGAGCATGTGTTCTATGGAAGCTACTTGCAGCTGACTCACAGATATACATGGGACATTACAGTTATGCTGGCTTGTGCAGGGACATCAGCAGTTTCTCAATACTTCATACCTGTGCATTTTGTGGTCTGCCAGTGTTTGGCCACACAGAAAAAATGTGCTGCTAACCTGTATGTACAATTCCAAAGAAGTGTCCATTCGACAGTAACATTTTATACACTCTTGGTCTAGGGTACTTCCACCTGTGTACTGTTTGTATGTCTGGGCCCACATTCATGCCATATCCATCTTCCAGATGGTGACAGATATTACATCTGAATAATTATTATGGATTACTGCTGGATTGTGTCTTGCTGGGATGCATTGTGTTTGGCACTGCAGTTGTGAGAACTTGGCCCTGTCATCAACAGTACTGGCCATTGGCCACTGGGACCCAACCCTCCATGCCTACATGCTGACCACTTTCACACAATATACAACACACAACATCCTAACACACAGATCCCTGCATATTGTACACATGCAACAATCTATCCTGCTACTTTGGCCAGCTCAGGTAATCTGTGCTCTACTTATTATACCTACACATACATGTTACTACATTTCTACATATGATTGTGGGGGGCACATCTGACAACTGTAAACATTTGCTATGACTGTACTGGTATTTCAGGTACTCTGTTAGCTTCCATTTAATTCTGTATTCTGACTTATCATGCAGACTAGAGGCATATCAGTGTACTACAGCTCTTAGGTTTGATTGACCTACATTTCAGTTTCAGACCTCTTACCCTTCAGTACAAACATCCTACTGTCTGACCTGTTGCAGTCTGTCTGTGTAGGTCTGGAGGCGGGCTGTTTTCCATAGCCATCAATCAGAGACCTTAGCACATCCTTTCTTTGTGTTTGTCTACACCTATCCTGCTGTCTGAGACTGTTGGGTATGTGAGTCTCACTGATATGCATGTGTGTGTCCTATGGACACACATTTGGCCCACCACATGTCCTACAGTGGGTTTTGTCACCTTGTCTAGTACTGCCTGCTATGTTGACACCAGTATTTGTTAAGGATTTCCTGCTGCCGATATCGGTGTCTACTATCTGCTGCCATCCCATTCAGCCACCCAATTCCCTTACATGCTCACATCCATGTCATAGATACAGGTAGCAGAAGATACTACTACATTCGGCAATTGATAGTGAGAGTGACTTACCTTGTGGCTGTGCCAGTATTGATGATGTTTCTGGAGGGCTGACTATGTTGTATGCACATAGTATACTCCCTATACATGGTTAAGCACAGTTAGTGTCATGTTTGGCATCCCATTTACTGTATGTGTGAGTCAGAGAGAGGTATCATTCCTTGGAGTCCTACTGTGGCCATGCATGTGTTATGCATTGCCTCTTTGCCAAGGCCTGGGCATACTGGGCATGCCTCTATGTGCCTACAGGAGCAGGCTCAGGATACTACTTTTCTGAGTCACTCTGTGCCTGTGCTGGTCTTGGCAATGGTGGGGGGCTGTGTGGCCCAGCCCCATGCTGTTCCTGCTGCAGCTGTTTCCACAGGATTATATTGTTTAGCATGGCACATACAATGACAATTTGGGTACATGTAGCTGGTGAGTACTGCAAGGCTCCACTGGATATGTCCAGGCACCAGAACCATGACTTGAGCATCCAAAACTCATGCTCTATTATGATTCTGGTCGTGTACCTCATTATAGAGTTCTTGTTCGTGTGTGTGTGCATTTCTGATGAGTGTCATCAGCCACGACTCCAATGCACAACCAGCATCACCCACTAGGTGGCCATATGGGATGTCCCCACTGGCAAATCTCTGGTACAGCTGCATCATATGCCAGATGTGGGAATCGTGATAGCTTCCAGGGCTGCCAGCACACACATTCATTATAATGCCCTGGACATCGCACATGACCTGGCAGTTGATGGAGGGGAAGCCCTTGCAGTTTATGTCGACTCTACCCCTCTTGCCGGGTGGTGCTTTGATGTGTATGTGCGTGCAGTCTATAGCACCCACTACCTCATGCTATTTTGCTATTTGGTGGAAGAGACGCATATTGCTGTTCAACACCTAATGGGTGTTGATGAAGTATATGTGCTCATCAGCATGTGCTGACATGGCATCCAGGAACTGGTGGCTTACCCTGGATGCTGATGCCTGTGAGATCCCCAAAATATCCCCAGTTGGCCCTTTGGAAGGTACCTGTGGCTAGTATTCTTAAACCTACACATACCTTGGTATCCACTAGGATGGGTTCCCCTCTGTTGGTTCTGTGTGTGAGGCATGGCTGGCACATTTCAACAATTTGCTGTAGGAGGTCCCTGTCCACCCTATATTTCTCCACTATCTCCAGCTCATGTAGCCCCTGGTAGGTTACTCTGAGTCTGTACATTCTTTTCCTTCTTCTCACTGTAGGTTGGTCATCAGCATTGTCAACCTCACCACCCTCAGCCTCTTCCACATGTTGATTTATGAGAGCAAAAGCAGCCCCTATAATTTTGTTGCTTTTGTTAGGTAACATTTCCCCATTTGTGTACACCAGTGATGTAGAGTTTGTGGGAAATACCAGAGGGAAAGGTGTTTCCTTAGTTTATAGTAGTGTGCTGGGCTGCGCTGCTGCCTGTGTAATTGTCTGACTCTGATACATTTCACATGCCAGCTATGCTAGTTCTCCTTGATTAGCTTCCTACTGCTGTTTCCCTTCCCATTGCCTTCCTGTTTAAGTCCAGAGGTGCACCATGCAAACCCAGTGCTCAGATGTGAACGGAGCTGATATTTCCTTGTTTAATTTATTTTGTTTAAAACCTGGTGTGTGGTGTGCACACCCATTTAGGCAATGTAAACACTGCTAGGAAGTTCCAGACACACCCCTTCCTTATCTCTGCTAAGCTAAGGGCAAACCCAAGCCAAAGAGCTCTAATAAGCTTACATTATGCCTGACACACCACTCTATGATGTCAGCTAACTCTTAGGCTTGCACCATGGTTTTCCTGCACCTACACAGTTGGGTGCTGGCTAGCAATGAGGGGAAATCTGTGATTCAGTATCATTCCCCTCATTTGCATAGAATAGACTGCTAATGCCTAGTTACAAGTCTAACACTGAGCCTTCCCCCTTATCAGCCACTATTCAGTGGCCTTGTTGTCTTCTGCCTGCCATTGACTATAATGGCAAAATTGCCTAAAATGCTTTTTTCAAGATTTTATTTTTATTTTTGGGCCGATCCCGTTCGCATGCCACTGCCCTATGCTTAAATGGCCAAAATTGCACAAAAAAATAAAAGTTATTTTTTGTTATTTTTAACCTGTTTTCCATGCCAGTGGCCATATATTAGGCCCCACTGGTATGCCTTCCACATTATATACACCCTTTATTTGGAACTGTCATGCCTCCATTTTGTAGTTTGCAGAAATGTACTTGGTTACTAGCAGAATACATTTCTGCAGGTTACAATACTCCTGCACGGATGGCTGCCAGCTTCCTGGATCACTAATTCACCTCATTTGCATGATGCTCACCTGCAAATGGGGTAATTAACATACAGGAGCTGTGTCCATGCAGAAATAGTGAAGGAGCACATGTGCACATGCCAGGAGCTTGTTTCTGGATCTCTCAGTGGCCATATTGCCTCCAGCAGCTCTTGCACTATTTCTGCATGCCATGCAAAGCTTGCTGAATCCCAGGGTCTATGTATATATTTCCACATAAACAATGTCCAATATAAACTTGAAGTCTGACTAACTGATTTAAGTAACAAAGTCTTATTCTTATCATCTGTTCAGTCACTCAACCCACTACTACCTAAAAGGTTCCAGAATTTGGCATCATAATTATTATAATTATTTATAATTAACTTACATAATTTCAACAAACTTCCTTTGCAGGTCAATTTACCTTCAATGATAGCATTCATATATCCATATAATGGATAAATAGTGTTTTGTTCTTCTTCATTCATATTATCTACAAATTCATTTACTTTCTTACCAATGGATAATATAAAATGGTTAATGGGTTCATCCAACTTATAATATTTCTTTAAGTATTCTGGTGACTTAGCCTTTCCTTTTTCAAAGCAATCAGATCATAATACTAACCCATTCCTTTTCAATAAATTAAGTTTAACATTTCTTTCTGAGTTTTCTTTATATTACTAATCCATTCCTTTTCAATAAATTAATGTTAACATTGTTCTGAGTTTCCTTAAACCTAGAGGTGTGTGTCTATTGGGAAAGCACAAACAATTCTATTTTGATATTAATGCAGTTTTAAAAATGTATTTCTTAACTGTTTTAAGAACTCATTTCATATATGCAGAGTCTAAAGGCTGAAATTAATTTCCTTCTAAGTCAAATTTTATTAACCAGATGAAAGGATTGTTATATATTTCTAATTTATGACATTTGATAAACTTGTAAGAATTTGGTATAATCTGCTCCTGAGTGGTTTTCCATTAACTAGTATAAGGTGAGTGTATCCAGAGTATAATAGAATTAAAATTTGTAGCACTTCTGTAGTATTATACATTGGGGAATCTAATACCACTATATTTCCATAATCTAAGCAATCATTGGCTTTTTAGGATACATTAATAATAAAGTTAACAGGTTTTCCATTTTCTTTAAATGTTTTTTGCGAGGTATTAAAGCTATTGAATGCAAGATACACACACACACACACACACACACACACACACACACACACACACACACACACACACACACACACACACACACACACACACACACACACACACACACATATATATATATATATATATATATATATATATATATATATATATATATAATAATTTTAATAATATAATAATTTTAATAAGTACTAACTTATCCTCAAAAATAAAAAAAAAATAATTCCATCTTTAATAAGAAGTAACGCTTCTTCAATTATTTTTTTTTAAATTATTAATAATTTTATTCACATCTTGATAGATATTTATTCCTAAATATTCTAGTTATTTTCCCTATAAATTATATTTATATTTATCATTAAACTTTCTATCTAGTAATTGATTTAACACTAAAGTTTCAGTTTTATTATTATTAAATGTCATCAGCAATACTTATTGATACGTTTCAGTTTCCTCATCTATTTCTTTGAATAAATTAAATCTCCTTTAGTAAAATATCATCTGAAAAAATGTATTTTATATTGACAGTCCTTGTTAACTGAGGAATCCATCAATTTTTTGTTGCTTCTTATAATATTAGTTAAGGGTTGGATAACTAATGCAAATAGTATGGGGAAAGGGACACCCTTGATTTGTGCCTTTGTTTAAAATTAATCTTTGAGAAATGTAAGCTCCAGTTTTAACTTATGCTTTGGAGTCTCTATACATGTTGTTTTTATTATTCCAATAAACTGTTTGGCAATTGTGAATTCTTCTAAAGTTTTAAACAAGTAGTTCCAATCTACAGAATCAAAAGCCATCTTTATGTCTAAGCTAATTATGGCCAATTTCTTGTTCATTCATTTTGCTATATCTAAGATAGTTACTATCATTTTTATATTATATGTTAATCTGTTGACTATGAATCCTATTTGATCTTTATCAATTAATCTACTATAACTTTTAATCTTGTAGCAAAGATGGAAATACCTATTTTATAATCTATTTAATAATGAAATAGGTCTATATGAAGAATCTAAGTTATCCTTTCCTTGTTTAAGTATAGCTGAGATTACAGAAAATTCCCATGAGAGAGGAATTATTTTTCTCACTCTGAATTATCCTAAAAACTTCACTCAGTAATTCTAAAATATTTGACAGAAGCAGACTATATAATTCCATATGTAAACCATCTAATCCTGGAGCTTTACCATTTTTTTCATTGTTTTGAATTCTTCTTTTACTTCTGTTAGGATAATAGGCTTATTCAACAGATAATTGTGTGATCATTAAGTTTAGTAGTAACTTGTCAATAGTGTGTTTACCAGGATTGTTATTTTTATCTTTTTAAGATCCTCATGAAATTTAAAAAAAAATATTAAACATTTCCTTTATGTCTGAAGTAAGCTTATTAGTGTGAGAATTTTGGATATTATTGATTTGTGGCTTTTTGCTTAACATCTTATTTCTATCAGCTAATTAACTTAGATTTTTGAAGTTATCACATAACTGTGCAATTTTATTTTTTCTAAAGCTATCTGCACTTTATGCGTTACAACATTTTGGTACTGTCATTAATTTTTAATGACTTCAGTCTAGTTTCTTTATCTGTTGTTTAAACCTTCCTTTGTGTATTTCATCTTATATTTTTATTTTATTTTTATTTTATTTATTTTACATTTGTTGACCGGGATGGTCTGACTGGATACATATCCATTTTCAAAGAAAAGACACATAACAATTTACAAATTTTAGGTAGATAGAATTAAGTAACAGTGACTACAGAAAGAAAAACAGATAGTATAATAATTTCAGTTACAGAACATACAGGCTGATTACAGGCATAGCAGAATATATCCATCCATGAGGCAAGAGACATACTTTAAGTTGTGGTAGTAGGTAATTGTTACCTTATTACCTAGGGTTTAGGATATTTTATTAAGGCAATAATACCTAGATTAGTTAGTATGATAGATCAACTTGTTTGGATGGACTGGTAGGGTAGTTTGTTTGAAGTTAAAGTAAGGTGGAGAGGGTGTAAGGGGTACTAGTCAGGGTTGGGACAGGGACATAGTCACCTGCAGTGTGGTTTGATTTGGTTGTTTGGATGGACTGGTAGGGTAGTTTGTTTGAAGTTAAAGTAAGGTGGAGGGGGTGTAAGGGGTACTAGTCAGGGTTGGTAGGGACATAGCCAAATGTGACTAAGGTGGCTTTTAAGTTTGTGTTTAAATAACATTGGAAGATTCTTGGGTAATGTCATCTGGTAGTGAGTCAGAAGTCACCTGCAACGTGGTTTGATTTGGTCATAAGTACTAGAAGTTTGGTGTATTTCTAACAACTCTTTATCACACTCATTCATTTTATTTCTGGCCCATCTTCTCATTCTATCTTTAGTATGCATTTTTAAGGATTACCATAGTATGACTTTACTAACCTGACCATTATCATTCAAAGAGAAAAAAGAATAGAATTTTTCCTTTAAGGTAAGTCTTGAATTCTTTTAATTTTATCATGTATACTGAGATTCTATAAGTAATCTGAAATGTACTTATATCCATTACTGTATTAATACTTAGTATTATCAGATAAAGGACAAAGAATAGTTTTAAAATAATTCACTTTATCAAGTGAACATATAGAGGAATAAATCTTATCAATTTTAGTTTGTGTCCCATGCACATAAGAATAATGAGTGAAGAACAATGACTTATCTTCTACTTTTGCTAGTAAATCAACTAAATTGTTATTACTAATCCATCTGTTTAGTGTTTTAGCTGATGCCAGTATTTTAGTTTTCTTCTGTTCATTTGTGTCTTCTAAACTAGATATGCAGTTAAAATCAGCTGCTAAAATTAAATTAACTTTCTAATGACTTTGTAGTAAGTTTAAGTGACTTTTAGCCATCTTGCACCTCTTCCAGGGATCCAGTAAAATAAGCTAGTGTATACAATCTGTTATTATATTTAATTATTATAAATGTAAATATTACTTTGGGATCATTAATGCATTCCATGACCTTTAGCATTGCAGTAGATTTTCTCCAAAGTATTAGAAGCGTCTATCCTCTTTTTGCTAAAAGAAGCAGATGGTAACATTTCATAACCTAAGATATTTAAATATTGTGTATATGTATATATCATATGAATCTCTCACAAAAATATGTCTCCTCTGTTTAATTTTAGATATCTCATTGTTGATTTCCTTTTGTCATTATTTAATCCATTTGCATTAAGAGATAACAGATTAAAACTATCCTTATTGTGCATTTAAAAAGATTTCTTTTAAAGGATAACATGACACATTTAAGACACTAATGCTTTCCTCCAACAGTATCTTAACATTACACATATATTTGAATTTTGTCCTTTCTACAAACTAAAGTACTAAAACTTGTAAATAACAAAAAAGGCAGTCTACATTTATAACTGTATATATTGCTAATGAAACACACTTTATTATGGATACCAAAGTTGTTAATTTGTCTATCAAATAGACAAGCTATTATGCTATCTCTCTACCTACCGATACCTAAAATTCATCAACAAACTAGCCAAAAACCTACTGTGACTACAAATAATTAATATAATATTATAGGAGTGCTACAGAATCCTGAAGCCCAAAATCCTGAGACCAAAATCTCAAAAGTTTAAAATACTGAAAACACACAGGATACCAACACTTGCTATATCCCAGCACAAGTACATACAGAAACAAATAAAACACAAACTATATTACTCTTCTCCAAGTATAAGCAGGGGAGCAAGCCCCCCTGCACCCCTCCATGTGAGGGTGTGTGCCCATCACAGCCCCTGCTACTTAAATATATCAACTCAGAATGCACTAAGTGTAGTGAAGTGCAATCTCGGAGTTGATATATTTAAGTAGCAGGGGGTGCAGGGGGGCTTGCCTCTTGCATATAATTGAAATGTAATAAGTTTCTGTATGTACTTGTGCTGGAATATAGTAAGTGTTGGTATCCTGTGTGTTTTCAGTATTTTGAGATTTCAGTATTTAGAACTTTTGAGATTTTGGTCTCAGGATTTTTGTCTTCAGGATTTTGGGCTTTCAGGATTCTGTAGTGCTCCCAATATGATAAATATATATATATATATATATATATATATATATATATATATATATATATATATATATATATATATGTCAAAAATAATAAGAAACTATTAATGCAGTTATATATTTTGCCATTTAAACATATTCCCCATTAGTAGAAAAAATTGTAATAATCCTCTTTATTAATCACAAATATTAAATAATCCAACAAATACTGTACTATATACCTATTTAAGTAATAGTGGAATCATTTATCCATTAAATGTTTGTAAATTATTTTCTCATTAACATTAGTATATCTAAATCTCCCAATAAATAAGTAGAACAGAGTGGGGGCTGAAGAGATAAAGAGATCAGTAAACTTGCAGGTGACAGGTAGTCTTATCATACTAAACTGTTACATAAAAGGGAAATCAGTGCACATATATATTTATCATGCTAAAAGATATACACATATTTTAGACATTTAACAAAGCTCTGAATTAATTTTTAAAGTACAAATGTCTAAATCTCAAAACTATTTAACACTCTTAACATAACAAATGTAAAAATATTTTAATATTCTTTAGCTTATTAAACTACTTCATAAAAATATGTATATCACTGAGATCAAAGAGAATGTCTTACTATTTCTATGGAGTAAAAAAAATATTTGCATTCAAAATTTACAATGTGCTTAATTTAAATCCCATTCTCCCTTCCTGGGTTCAAACATATTGAAAATCTACATTACTTTCTATGAAAATGAATGTACTGATTCAGGAATATTACGCTCAAATCTCAGCTCTGAGTTATGAAATGAGTTATTTCAGATAGTCTTAGTAAGTCTAAAAACATACAATATGCAACAAGCTTCAAAGTTCACATGACCCGACTTCAAATTAAACTTTTAGATTATTCTCAAATATTTTGCATGATTTGTATGTGAATTATATGATATCTTATACATTCACATTTCTACCATATGCAGGTATATGTAATACATACCTTTCTTATTAACACTTCGTCATTTAAATATGTTTTTGCCTTACTTTCTCGTTAATATTCTACCTTTTTATATATAACTTGTATTTTTAAAATCTCCCATCAATGAGCTATTAATCATCAGCTGTCTGTTAGAGATTATAGTATGTGTATATATTTCTTAACTTACTGATACTGCTCTTTTATTAATGTCATGTATTAAATATTTCACCGCGGTGGTGGTGCTGCGGTAGTGTTTTCACCTCACAGTAAGATGCTGTCCAATTCGATTCTCAGCTAGAGCATCTTCTTTATGGACACATGCGTGAATGGGCAAGCCGGTACGTAAAAATCAACTGCCAATCATTAGCGGACTGGAATTCCGCTGTGGCAACCCCTAACCGGGAAAAGCTGAAAGACACAAACAAATGTACTAAGTATTTCATTCCTTCATATGATGTTTGCTCTACTTATTAATTCTAGTGTTACAAGCAATCTTGACTATATTTAGAAGAATTCCTGTTTGTTTAATTTGAATGTGTGTTTTTAGTCATTGTGAGCTGCTGGTCTAATTTAAGCTTCACATCCTGACATTCGAATTTGATGATAGCTTGTGAAAATGACAACTCAAAGGAAACATCAGCTGCTAATTTCCTCTTAATTTCTAATTCTTCTTAATTCTTTTAAACTGTTCTAATCCATAACAAACATCTAACATTACTTCTTTCAATTTGTTTTTTATTTATTTGCAGTTTGTTAACCAGGAAAGTGCATTGGGCCAGAATGAGCCCTTTTTCAATGGAGACCCGGGGGGGAAGTTCCAAGTACATATATACAGAAAAGATAGCAGAATACATCATATCAACTAATAGCAGCATAGATCACATCAAGCTCCAAGAAACATATATACAAAAATGATAGCAGCATAAATCACATCAACTAATAGCAGCATAAATCACATAAGGTTAATACAGGGTAATTATGAAGATAAACAGCAGAAGTTATTAGAAACAGAAATTTACAGAAATAGCAGCATAAATCACATCAACACATAGCAGCATATGTCATGTTAGGGTTAATACAGGGTAATTATGAAAATAATAAGTAGAAGTTATTAAACACATACAGAAGTCATATCATAGATATGTAGGAGTTAATTGCAGACATACATATATAATGCATCAAAGATCAAAACAATATTAATATGGGGTAAATGTGAGGATAATAATCACAGATGTCATTGCAGACAATTATACTAGACAGAAAATAACAGGATTGTGTGGCATGTCCTAACAGGGCTGTGTGGCATGTCATAATTGGAATGTGTGGCATGTCAAGGTTGTAGGTTTATCGGATTACTGTGTGGGAGATAGTCTATTGTGCTGGCATGTTACTGTGGCAATGCAAGTATGGTATAAAAGTTAGGAGAGGTGGGAGCAGGAGCACTCACATTTAGAAGAGAGAGAAGAGTGCAGTAAGGTCTTAAAAGTTGAGAGGTTCTGGGCAATTTGAATATGAGGAGGAAGAGAGTTCCATTTCCATGCAGGGGAAACAGATAGGAGAGACTGGCCTGGAGTGTGCAATGGCTTGTACAGTTCAAGTAGGTTCTGATTGTTAGACCTGAGGGATCAGTCAGGAAGGTGTATGGTAAGGGTGGAGGAGAGAGATGGGCATTGAGAAGGTTTAATATGTACAGTTAGATTTAATAACACTACACCATAAATTATTAACATTCAGAAAAATGTCAGCAACAACTGACATTACTATAGCTTTTGTTTTACCAATTCTTCACTTCTAAGAAAAGAAAAAATATGTTAAATAGATTTCTCTTATATATATTTAAAAAAGAGTGCTCCTTTCTGTTTTCACAGACATTAGTGATTAACTTTGACCTAGATTTTCTTCAGAACAGCTCAAGGTGGGAAGCAAGGCAAGCAAAAATCCAGCATTCTGACATATCTGAAACATTCTTTTGTTTTCAAGCTTTCATTTAGTGTTACTTGTTTGATAAATGACCAGTGAAAGGAACGTGTTGCACAGAAACAAAGAAAACAAAATCACCAACACTTTAACACTTCTAATTAGCATATTACTTAAATCTCATATTCAGTTAACCCTGCAATGTGCATACTAAGCAAAGTTGAACAAGTAAAATAAAATTCTTAACTTATATAGTCTTAAAGTTACCATCTCTATTGCGTATAATTTGATGACATACTCTTACAAGATGTATTTGCTTAACATTTAGAAATAGACTTGTAAGTTTAAGTTAATGAAATATACTGTCTTTCACTGTAAATATAGTAAAACAGTAAAACTATGCTTTTATATTCTTCATCCTGAAAAATGTTTTAGCTTAAAATATAAATGCATACTTACAAATGTTTCGAAGCTTGATGTCCAATACAACCCTTTTAATTAAAGGGCAAATCCATTGTTTCAGAAAATAACAGTCCTGCAGTCTAATAGAAAAAGTCACTTGTTTTTAAGCATTTTAATTTTAGAAGCAGTTTTCCAGGAATTCAGCTCATTCTGTCTCTACAGGGATATACTGTTCCACTCAATTTATTCAGTACTATTAAAAGTTTTATTTTTGTTAACAAAAGAGAATGCCTGCTCCAGCTTGTCAAATATTTTAGCTGCTTCAGAAAGAAATAATTTGATTTTTGCAGAAAAAAAATGAAGTGGTTTTAATATTGTTCTTTTTAATGCACTTAATCAGTGGTAAACAAGATTCTATTTCATTCATTACTGGAATAATCATTATCAAATCTGACAATATGTTCATCTATTTTTTAATGGGTGGGCTGTACCATGCTGTTGTCTTTAATATCTGATCTTTTTCTAAGGTAGACATAAACATAACTATAATTGAATGGAGTGGTAAGTTTTTCTTCTTCTAAGGGGTTCTCAGGAATCTAATGTTTCATGTAGCCAGGTTGTTAAGAAGTTTATTAGATTATCTCCCTCATACTTTACAGGTATACCATGAATTATAATGTTATTTCATCTCAGTCTATTTTCCAAATCATCAACTCTATCCATGAAACAGTTATTTTGTTTTAAAAGAAATTCAGTCTGAGACTCACCTTCAGTTGTTGATTGTTTACAGCTTCTTCCATGGTGCTGATTTGTGCACTTTGTTGTTTCCTAAGAATTTTTAAATGTTTCATCTTCTTTCTGGTCTTTTCTTTAAAACTTTCTATTGTGGTACCCAGTTTATCTGTTTCAAGTAATGCATCCTGTAGATATATATATTATTGACTGGATGTATTTTTTTAACACAAGAATTCCAAGTGCCATTTCTTGAGTGGCTCATGTTGGAATCTCTTCTCTATTAACCAAGCAGTTGAAATTCTGTCAGGAAAATTTCACCTTTTGAAGACCTTGAAGATGTAAATCTTTTCTCTGTCTATTAATGAATAAAAGTAGCTAACAAGTCTCTCCAATTTTTAATTTTTTGATTATATTTTCTGTCAGAGAAAGGTTTTCAGTCACGGAGCTTTCACCAGTTGCTGGTCTCAGCTAGCAATCTTGCTCATGGCCCCTTAAACAATTTTGTGATATTTGCTTCAGCTGTTTCCAGAATTTTAAAAGAGAAGACTACCAATTTGTGGTCAGGCTTCACTGGGGAAGGGTATACTTATGAGAAAGTATGTATAGTTGCCACATTTGTAAGGACTAGGTCAAGAACATTTTGATCTCTAGTGGTCTGTATGATAATTTGATAAAGGGAATTTTTGTTTATTACATTAATGAATTTTTGGGTATAGATTACATTTGAGGTAGCTGCCTCAAATTGTTTATGGGCATTTAAAGTTTCCCAGGATTATGTAGTTTTGTGTATATGATGCTCATGCAATGTATTTAAAAAATGAACATGGTTTTCAGGGATCCTGTTGCATATTATCATCTGCTAGTTGGCTTTATGTAGGCTGAGTTGACTCACAATAAGTTTATTTAGTGGATCTCTTAGAATCTGTCTTGAGGTAATGTTGTCTTTAACAAATATAGATGCTATACCACCATTTCTATCAGTTGTAAAGATGTGGTAACAACAAAACACTGGTATAGAGGAGGTGTTATCTGTATTCCTAAACCATCAGTAATAATACAGAAACTAATGTATCACAAATGCATTAGGGCTTGAAGTCAGGCAGTTTGTTACTTAGATGACTAATAATGAGCAGCACCACATTGATATTATTTACTGCTTTGCTATATTTTTTAGGTTGGAAGAGCCATTAGCCGGACTCTGCCTTTAAAGGCACTATGTGGCAGCAAAGACTATTCAGTATGTGATCGCCTTGAAATGAGAGGTGCAAGCCATCTTTGGCAAAGCAAATGGTGTTATGCACTAATTCATCCCCATGCTAACAAATATTGAATCTATCAAATGACATAATTTTCTAAACCAGTTGTTGAAATCAGTCATCTTTTCCTTGTACTTCAGAATCATTTTTGATGAATGAAAGATTCTGCTCAATATCAGAAACTTTCCTGCTCTTGTAACATGCATGGAGAGTTCAGAAATGTCTCACTGCATTTCCCTTATTCTTTTGCTTGCCAAGTCATTTATACCCATATGGACTACCACTGTATATTAAGCACACATTGCATTTTAATGGCCTTGAGGGCCACCACCTGTTTTTGTACAGCATTCTGAGGATAGTCTGTGTGTCTTACTATGGAGTCACCAGTCAACAGTACACTATTATTACTACAGAGTTTAAGCATTCTTGGTTTGGTGGCTTTTTTCCTGGTGATTTGCCATTGTGGGTATAGTGGTAAAACATTGTGGTATTCAAGTTCTGCTAAGGTATGGCCTTGTTTGACCTTGGAGGTTTAGACAATCACTTTCTATAGTCTCAGCATATGTGCTCACAAGATGTGTCTTTTGTTATAGTGTTGCCTCCATGTTAATTAAATATTTCCATCTCTCGCAGGTAGTTTGTGAAGGGGTAAGTAATATTTCATTGTCCATGAGCATCAGGTAGTTATGATATTCTTAGTATACCAAGTGTTATGAGGATGTTGCTCAGGGCTGACAATCTGTCTGACCTTCCATTTAATCCAAGAATATAGATTTTTGAAGAAAGAGTAGAAAACTGTGAAAATATGAGTTATCTGAATAATACTATGAAATGTAGCTGTGCGGATGTAGCATAATAGGAAAACTGTAGTGGTCTAATACCATCCATTCCCAAGTGACCTCCAACTTCATGATTAGGTGCAACTTTCATAACTAACATCCTAGAAACTGGTGTACAATTTCTTCTTTATCCATAGTCACACTGTGAAACAGATCATTATTTAGTTGAAAGTAAGGTTAAGAATGAGGCTCATTGTGCCCTTTTTCATATCCCATCATCACATCTGTAGTCTCTCTTGTTCTCCTGTGGTATCTGTGGCTCTCCTGTAAGTATACTAAATATGGCTCATTCTCCTCACTTGTTTGTTTCAAAGTGGAAAGTTCAGCTTCCGCTACAACATGCACTGGTATAGCTATTTCCATATCTATATATTCCGCTGTAAATGGTAGGTCTAAACACAATTGCTGTCGTTCTTTTACTCTTTCCTCGCTCCCATAAATATGTTGCATAGAGTCCCTTTACTTTTCAAAAGGACATTAATTGGTTTAGAACGCTAACTATATTGTCTTACTTCCTTTGCTTTCTGCACTAGTATATTCTTTGTTATTGACTATATTCTTCTTTTCAGTACATATCTGGTGCTTAGAAGTCCCTGCTTTCACAGCTCTTTGTTTCCATTTGCCAGAAAGTTTAGACTTTGGTTCATTGGATTGTACACCTCCAGTAAGAGAATTCCTCTCTTTGGTTCCTCTAGTCAACTTTATTACCTCCTTTGTAAAGCTTTTTTGTTATAATATTTTATTGTGTACTTCCATTCCCTCTTCTGGATCATTTCTTGCAGGCATCATGCATCTACCTTTTTTTCATGTAATTCTGCTTTGTTGCCTATTTTTGCTTCATTATCTGAAGTTTTACTTAGGAAAATGTCTTCTGTTTTGGTCTATACTTACATTTTCCTATATTTCTGAACTGATAACTGCTTTTCATTTAGTTCAGGGATGTCTGTGGTGTTCTCTTTAGTATTAACACTGACATATTTGACTACCTTAATGCCTGGAATGTTCTAGCATGTACTTATTTCAGGATTCTAATAAGACATGGGTTATTTTTTATCATTAACCATGCCCATTATGTAGTTCTCTTATCATATACTATGCTAACTGTTTTCCTTTAATTTGATCTGATATTTCTAAGCATCTGTCAGGAGCAATGTTCAGTCCCATCACCATACTTCTGTTATCGAATAACACTAAATTTGGCTGGATGGTTTCTTCTTTATTAAGGTTATTTTTCTACTGCATTCACTTAAGTATTTCCCTTTTTCTGACAACATATATAGTGCTTATACTGAGGAAAGCATTTCCCAATAATAATATCATGGGTTAGTTTAGACTATACTGCTACAAACAGTGTTAATTTTCTGCATATTGTCTGAACCTCTACAGGTCTAATGGGATTTTTTTTTCTCTCTTAGCAACAAATCAGTTTTATTTCCTTCTTGAAATTAAATTCATGGTTACACACATTGAGACTTCTCATTTAAGTAACAATGTTGCAAATCTAGTAAACCTTCTATTTCTTTGCCTTCCAAACATATCTTACATTTCACCAGTTTAGTCATTACATTATGACAGAATGATACTCTGTGTTATCATATTTTGTTATTTCCTTTGCATGAGTTTTAGACATTTGCAGATTTGTAACAGCAAAGTTTTTCACTTTACTGATAGAAGTTTTGGCTACCTGACCTTTCTGCTACAACTTTGACAAGTTACCCCATTGCTAGTTCCAAGTATTAGTTCTTAGATCACTTCAGCTATAGTTATGAGTTTAAAAGGACTTATTGGATAATGTTGATATACACTCTTTCTTATGTTAACAGGCAATGTTTTAAATTTATCATAATTTCTGTTTTACTGGCAGTATCAGGTTCTAACCACAGTTTAATAATATGCAACAAACAATAACTCCATACATATTCTATATAATCCTATATATCATCATCCTTCAGCACAAGCATTAAGCTGATGTACTCTATGCAAACTTCCTTAGACAGCTTGTCTAAGCAAGTGTAATTTTGCCACTCACTACTGCACTGATTTAGTACTACAGAGGCATAGGTTTGTATAACAGGGAATAGGGCTACTACGGAACCATCATCCAGTCCACATAAAGCAAAGTACCTCCCTTGCTCTATTCAAATGTAGTTTGTATGAATGGCTGAGCAACCACACATTTACCCCAGTTTAGCACCCCTGTCCTTCATGGATTGGGGAAACATATAAGTGTCATAATATTTCCTTCTTTGGCTTATCTCTGGGCTATTTATATACAAATTGGAAAGTAAGGCTATGCTTCTTTAGATTTTCACAGACCGATATCCTGTAGGTATTTATGAACCTCTGAATCGGTAACACATTTTTTTTCTTTTGTGTGGTCGCCTTTTGCTGCTCTGTAGCCATCCTGTCTGAATTAGGATTTCAGTTGGTCTGAACCCTGTGGTACTCCACTTGCCACTGGTCTGAAGTCGTATTTGGAGTCTGCTACTTTCTCAGTGTGAGTTCTGTCAGTGAGCCAGTTGGCAACCCATCTTGTGACATAGGGATTTATACCTAGTTTAGTGAGTTTATCTATAATTCCAGAGTTGGGGATGGTGTCAAAAGCCTTGACAAGATCTAGATAGGCTGTGTGAACCACCTTACCCTTGTCTACAGCTTTGGTGACTGCTTCAAAGAAGTCTATCAGGTTTAGGAGACATGATCTGCCTTTTACAAACCTGAATTGGGTGGGATCCAGTGTTTGGAGATTACCAATGTTTTTGTTTATAGGTTCCATGATGATACGTTCCATGGCCTTGCAGACCAGGCTCGTCAGGCTAATGGGGTGGTAGTTCCCGGGGTACGTGGTGGCTCCCCCCTTGTGGAGTGGGATAACCATTGCTGTGTGCCATTCAGCAGGCACAAAGCCTGAGGTGAGGCTATGATTGAACATGGTACTTAGGTGGGGTGCCAGTTCATTCTGTAGTTCATGTAGAACGCAGCCTGGGAAGTTGTCTGGTCCCATGGATGCTGTGTTCTTGGCTTTGGAGAGTGTGGTTATTTTACCTGTGCAGCTGTGATTACAGGAACTTTGCATTCTTCTGGTATAGAAATGGGCTCTTTAGGGGGTGAGAGGGGGGTTAAAGTTAGCACTGAACCTATCTGCCAGGATGTTGGCAATATCAGTTGGTTCTGTATATTTAGTGCCATTGTGCTGTAACTCAGAGCAGATCTGAGTGTTGCCATTGAGATTCTTGACATAGCTATAGAATGCTGTGTGGTTGTCTTTAGAATCAGTGGCAATTTTGTTTTCATAACTAGGTTTGGAGGATTTTATCAGGGATTGCAGCTTCTCACTAAGTCTGACCAGGGAGCTCCTCCACTCATGAGATTTTACTCTCTTTTGTAAGAGTTTCTTCCTTCTGTTGTAGAGTTTTTTTTTATGGCAGGGGACCAACAGATTGGCTTCCTTTTTTTTGGAGGATAGCGTCTTGGTTCTGTTTGGGATAGCATGATCCATACACTCATGTAAGTGCTTATAAAGTGCAATTGTGTAGGATTCAGTAGTCATAACTGTATTGTCCATCTGCATGGGTGTCATGAAGTTCACCACTTCTGTCTTAAGAAGCATGAAGTTGGCTTTGGAGACATTTTTTACCATGGTTTCCTTAATGGGGGGGTGGAGGCAGGATGTGGATATCAAGGGTAATTAGCTTATAGTCAGATCGGACCAATGAGGTGTTGACTTCAGGTGTGGAACACTGGTCACTCATATTGATAATGACTAGCTCTAGGATATTGTTGCCATTAGTGGGGGTGTGGATAAGTTGATCCAGGGCATTGGAGTTTATGAATTCCAGAAAGCGTTGAGCAAAGGAGTTGGTACATGAGTAGTTTTCCCAGTTAATGGTGGGGTAGTTGAAATCGCCCATTATTAGGGTGTCTGGTTGAACCCTAATATTTTCCAGTACATCAAGAAAAGAGGAGTGGGAATCCTGGGGCATGGTGGGTGATCTGTAGCAAGCTAAAATTTGGATTGCAGTTTTGCCCAGAGTTAGTTGCACTTGGATAACCTCGGCTGCATTATGCTGAGCAACTAGCCTGGAGGTGTGGATATCCTTAATGGATATGGATACACCTCCACCTTTGGTGTTCTGGTCCAGTTTACATGGCCGAAAAGTGTGGTATGAGTTATAGCCTGGTAGTGCAGTGGTGCTTTCTAGAGCCTTGAACCAGGTCTCAGTCACTGCACAGATATCAATATTCTCCATTTTAAGGAGTGGTTCGAGTGAGTACATTTTGAGATTTAGACTTCTAGCATTGAGTAGCATCACCCTCAGTTTTTGCTTGCCTGTTCCTGTTATGGTGGTGAATTTGTCATTTGAACCTTGTCTAAAAAAGGCACTAAATGGGCGGCAAGAACCTTAGCCAATATCCGGAATCCCAGGGGTGACAGGTGCAGGCCATCTCTGGCAAAGCATCATGGACTTAATGTTATTAATAGGTGAACTGAAGGAAGTTGGTAAACTAGTTTAAAAATTCAACAAAAAACAAAAGTTCCTCAATGTTTCCTTTCCACAGAATGAATATATCATCCAAATACCTGAGATACCTTTCCATGTGAATGAACAGTGGGAATTAAACACAATACTATTTTCCCAGTTCCACAGTACCTTATTAGCAGACATGGGGGCTGAAGCTAACCCCATTGCAACACCTTTGTGTTGTTTATAATACTCGCCTTCAAAATAGATAAAATTGTTAGTCATGACTGTTTCCATACACTGGTAGACCAGAGTTTATGTCATTATTACTCCAGTCTAAGCCTTTCACCATGAATTCCAAAAACCATTTTAGCCAATGGTCATTAGGGATAACAGAGAATAGGTCTTTAATGTCAATGGTCACATATATTTCCTCAGATAAATATGGTAACCCAGCTATGGTCTGAAGAAAGTGCCAAGAGTCCATGAGTAAATGCCCTCTGTGGTAGTAAACATGCTTCAATTTAAAGTCCACAAATTTGGCTAGTGGCTCAGTTTTGGATCCTGGGGGCGGTCATAGAAGGATTTCTGTATCTCCAGGATCCCAAGAATTGCTGGGATCATAGGATGTTTCACTATGAAATATTCTTAAGTTTTAATATCCAAGTCATAGGTGATAAACATGTCTTCCAAACTCAAATCAATGCCATGGTGTGCAATACTTATATCATTATGGAAAACCTCTATGAAAAATTCACCATTGTTTAGAAAATCTACTATCTTGGATAAATACCAGGATTTATCCATCAACACAACCCTGACCCCCTTGTCTGGTTTCATGATATGCATACTTTTGTTGTTACAGAGGGAAGACAACAGGTCTTTTTCATTTTGCTTGAGGTTATAGTATAATTTACTCTTACTAGAACAGCACTCTGATACTAGCTTCACAAAGGTGCTCAAAAAGTAAAACTGGTGGTATAAGGGGTGGATTCAAACCACTGCCTCTACATAACCCATTATATGCTGGGTTAACACCTACATAATTCATAGTACACTGTAATTTAATCTTTCTTATAAACAATTTCAGTTCAGTTAATAAGTCAACCACCTTTGGTGGGTCCGGTGGAATAAACTTAAAAGCTTTCTGAAAAGGGTACTAATGGTAGGGGTGATAGATATGGAGGAAAAGTTATAAATCTTGTATCCCCCAAAAACACATTCTGTCTTGCCAGTTGCTGGATCAGTGGAAATCATTTGTGTTGTCTCCAGAATTGTCGATTCCAGTGATTTCCCTTGCAAAAATCCTGTTCCTCATAACTGTTGTGGTAGTTCGAAAAATCACCACCTTGTCTACCTCATTTCTCATGCAGTCTCTTGGATCACCACGGGCCTTCATAACTCTTTGCAACATCCCCATAATCCTCAGAAACTTGTTCCTCATGTTGCCTATAATATCCATGAGGTTCCTGCATCTGCTACTTTTTACCAGCTTGTTTGTGGTATGTTACTCTTCTCTCTCTAACACAGAAGACAAGCAGGCAGGGTATTTTGTTTAGTTACTTTAATACATTGAAATACATCAAGATGGATAGCAGCATCATAAAATACAAATAAACTAGTTAACAGATAGACCTTACATACATACATGTTTACATCTCAACAGCTTACTACAAAATAGCAGGCTCGCATGTGCTCAGTATTTATGCACTTGTGCAAGCCCTTGGATAGCTTTTTAAAGGAACATACACACACATGGATTTACATCCTCCTTCTTAAAAAGATTGCCCTTTGTAAAAAAAACATTAGAGTCAGACATGCATTACTATAAACATTAGAAACAAAACACAATGTTCACATCCAAGTTGCTTTGTATCTGTTACAGGGTTTACAGATGTGACCATATCTCATAACAGTCTACTAAATTTATCAATAGGGACAATCTGCAGTGCACAACTTGTATCAGGAACTTCTGGATTCTACACGGGAATTGGAATGTCCTCTACAACTTCCTTAGCAATTGGAACACCAGACAACTCGCTCTGAGATAAAGAGTCTTTCTTACATGCTACATGCTGTGGTATAGGCTTGGACACCGATGTCAAATGTTTCCGATTCCACATAAAAACTGGTCCTTGTGATTCCACAATGTATGATCTCAGCTCTGGGCAAATATTCATCATGACACCAATCAGAGCATAACCTTTGGATGCCTGTATCCTTACCACTTCCCCTTCTCATAATGGATTGAACGGTTTGCTGGTTTTATCATAGTAGGACTTCTGGGACAAATGCTTCTTCAACAGATTGGTTCTCACTGACCTGTTGTTCTTGACACATGGAATTAACAACTGACTACTGTTTGGTAATGTCATTCTGGTTTGTCTCGACAGAAGTGTCTGAGCAGGTGAACCAGGTTGTTTATCACAAGGAACATTGCTGAGATTCAAGAGATTCAGGAAAACATCACTATTATCTTGTTTTGATTTTTCTAGTAACTGTTTTGCACTTTGAACTGCATGTTGTGACAAACTATTTGACTGTGGGTACTCAGGAGTACTTGTAACATAATTAAAGTCCCATTCTTCAGCAAATCCTTTGAACGGTTGGCTTGAAAACTGCATGCCATTGTCAGAAATAACTTTGTGCAGGCTACTATGCACTGCAAAATTATGCTTCATCTTAGTAATGACTGTACTAGATGCTAGGTGAGGAAGAAGGTCAATCTCAAACCAATTGGAGTAACAGTCTACTAACACCAAATAATGTTGACCATTCCACTTGAAAATGTCCGTGGCTACTGTTGACCAAGGTAGTTCCGGAATTTGGTTTAGCTGAAGTGGTTCCTTCTGCTTATGAAAGTGCTCTCTCAATCTCTTGTGACATAGAAGGCCAAAATACTAGTCCTCTCACCCTTCTTTTGGTAGAGTCGACTCCTGGGTGCCCACAATGCAAGATAATAATGTACTCTGGTTGCAAGGACTTTGGAACAACTACTTTCGGAGCTTTCATAATGATCCCTTTGTCAGACAAAATCACATCTCTGTATGGAAAATAAAGTTGCTCTTCTTGAGGTAAACTAGATTGCTTTGATGCCCATCCTTGATTGATAAAATGGTTAAACCTCTGTTAAACTGGATCTGTGACTGTGTGACCTCTCAGCTCATTAAGGTGTGTGGAAGAAAAAATTCTCACTTCCATGACTTTAAAATCAAGGTTCTCATTCACATGCTCTTCTGTGGTATTTCTGGGTGATCTGGATAATGCGTCAGCAAGATAAAGAAGTTTGCCTATCTTGCAGACAAGATTGAATTTATACTTTTGCAATCTCAGCATCATGTGTTGTAGTTGAGCTGGAGCTGAATGCATATGCTTTCTAAAGATAGTGAATAAAGGTTGGTGGTCTGTTTTAGTCTGGATAGATCTACCATAAACATAATCATGGAACTTTGAACATGCAAACACAATTGCCAAAAGCTCTTTCTCGATCTGGACATACTGCATTTTGGTTTGGGTAAGAGTGCTCAATGCACAGGCAACAGGTTGATCCTCTTGTAGAATGACTGCATCAAGACTAAATTTAGAAGTATCACAGGAAAGTATAACTGGTTTGTGAACATCATAATATGTCAGAGTTGGTGGTCTAGCAATTCTTTGTTTCAGGACATCAAATTATCTTTGGTTTTGCTCTAATCAAGACCAGGATATATCCTTACATGTCAACTCTTTAAGCAGTGGTGATAGTTGGCTGAAGTCTGGAATGAACTTGCCTAGGTAGTTGACCATGCCAAGAAAATTTTGCAGGGCTAGAACATGGTCTAGAGCTGGCATCTCGAGAATGGCTGTTTGGTTTGAAGGGTCTGGTCATAAGCCTGTACTCATAAATAAATTACCAACATAAGTAACTTCCTGGAGCATGAATTTGCATTTCTGCAGAATAAGCTTAAGATTCACTTGATGTGCCCTTTCTAGAACTTTCTATCATGCTCTGCTTCATCATGACCTCCTACTTGTATGTCATCTACTACAATAGCACAAGGATTCCCAGAAAAAATTTGCTCCATTGCATGCTGAAAGACTTCACTTGCAGAATTTATTCCAAATGGCATTCTCAAAAACCTGTACCTGCCAAATGGAGTACTGAAAGTAGTGAGCAATGATGATTTTTTTTGTCAAGCTGAATTTGCAAAATAAACTCTATGCATCTAAGATAGAAAAAACAGTGGCATTTGGCATCAAGGCTGTAACTTCCTTGACTGTGCGCATTAGATGATGAGGTATTTTTAGTGCTTGTTCAAATCTCATGGATCAATACATATTCTGATGTCATCTGAGCTTTTCTTACGAGCTACCACCCATTTAATAGGCTATTCAACTGGACAAATCACACCTTGTTTCACCATTTTATCTAACTCAGCTTTGACTCTGTCCTGCATGGCTATTGGAACTTTACGTGATGGCCTAATAACTGGAGTGACCTCTGGTCTAACTTCATGGAGTACACAACTGGAGGTTTGCTTAGTTTATCTTGAAAAAGATCAGCACAGGTGGAAAAAATGTACTGGGCAAAATTAGAGTTGTGGTCTTTCAAGTTATCTTGGTGAACTTCCTTATTAAATGGAAGCAGTCCCATTTTCAAATTGTCTCTGAGCCCTAAGAATGACTGTACATGTCTCTTGATCACATAAAATAACAAGTCGTAGTTTCTTCCAGCAGAGTAACACGAGAGCACTACTGAGTATTCGGTTTGAATTTCTTCACCTTCATAAGCAACAAGTTTTACACACCTTGCCAAATCAAGCTTTTCACCATGACAACCTCTAGCAAATATTTCTGCTGACATAACATTGCACTTGGAAGCTGTGTCTACTTTCATCTCTATGGGTTTGCCATTTGTCCAAACAGTACAAAATACTTCATTCTTTGCCCTTAAATCTACTGCACTGACTGTTTCATGAAGCACTGACACACCATCAACATAAAGAGTAGCCTGCAATCCTACATCATAGCTTTCTAATTGATCAACTCCATTCTTAAAATGTTCCCTTTTAATAAATGAAAGTGGACTTTTTTATTTACAAAACCCTTTGAAATGATTCCATTTATTGCATTTGTGACATTACTGATCAAAAGCTCAACATTTTACCCTTTTAGATTCATGACTTCCACCACAATTACAGTTGGCAATAAAACTAGGTGAGGGCCCATGCTTTGAGATTGCTGACTCACTGTTATGCTTCCCCAAGAATGTGGGAACTCTGGAATTTGCTGGAATGTTCTGTGGTTTAGCAGTAAGTGCTGCAGAGGCTAGAGTTGCTGCCATGTGCTTGGATGTGTGACTTTTAATAACGTGCTGCTTACTATCAACATGAGCTTTGTCACTGTGCCTTCTAGAGCTGGTTTGATTTGTAAGCATGTGTGTGTTTTTCTGTAAGCTCGCATATCTGAGAAATCTCATTGGCCTTATTCATGTTAAGCAAAATCTTTCTCACAGCATCATCTTTAATATCACATGCAAGTCTGTCTTTTATCAACTCATCCTTTAAATCACCAAATCTGCACATTTTAGCCTTATTTCTCAGGTCAGCTATATAGTATATGCTGCAAAAGTTTCACTAGGATTTTCATCCAATTAGTGCCTTTCCATTGTGACATTTGTTTGGGGGTTACACATTTCTCTAAATTTACACTTTAAGCACTCTGGCTCCTCCCTTGACTCATTCTGTACAACACTATGACAGTTTTCCCCTCTCTTGTATAGATAGCAGGGGAATACACAAATGAATGTTTGCTTTCTATGTTTTCTGACCCAGCTAAATTAAGTAGAATAAATGCCTTTGTATGGTCATCTTTATTAGAAAATGCAGTCTGTATGAACTGTCCAGTTCTCAGCAATATTACTGTCAAACACAAGTGTACTGGGTGTTCGAAATCTGTCTGTCATGCCCACAAAGTATACAAAAACATTTTCTAATTATGCACTGTAATGGCTGTACTTTGTGAAATAACTTTACTGTAACACTGAACAAACATGCAAACACTTTATACACTTCTGAGAACTCAGATACCTTTAATTAATATGACAGACACATGCTCTGTGAAAATGCAGTTGTTTCCCCTTATTTTATTGATTTTATGCAATTAGGACTTTGTTTCAAACATCTGTAATAATTCAAAAAAATGTATCAGTATCTTACACATCAGTTTATGCAAAAATCATTTAGAATGTTCTGTATGTCTCATTTCATATTTTGCAAAAAAGAAAAAGTGCTGAGCAAGTTTTAATATCTGAAATTTGTTTCTGACCTGTATTGCAAAGTATGCACATTTTATGGATGGTTCACTCCTTTATATTCCTCCATTTCTAGTTGGTCACCTCATGGCTGTAACTCTCGATCCCATTCTGACACCATGTTGCTCATCTCTCTAACACAGAAGACAAGGAGGTGGGGTATTTTGTTTAGATGGTTTAATGCATAGAAACACATAAGGATGGATACAAACATCATAAAATACAAACAAACTAGTTAACAGAAGACTTTACATACATACATACTTACATCTCAACAGCTTGTTACAAAATGGCAGTCAGGCTCACACGTGCTCAGTCTTTATACACTTGTGCAAGCCCTTGGATAGCTTCTTACAGGTACATACATACACATTGATCTACAGGGTAGGCACATTTATTTTTGTAGTCATCAATGTCCTTGATAATTTTCTTTTGTTTACATTTAAACTTAACTGCTTCATAGTTCTCTACTTTGACAAAAATGCTTTTAAGCTCATCTTGGTGGTAGAAAAAAAAAATAAGTCAGTGTTAATCTGACCATCTAAATTGTGCATTTGTTCTTCCAGTTCATTAATTTGCCTGATGTTTGTTACAAATAGTAATCTCCAATAATTGTATGTCCATCGTATAAAACAGTTCCAGCAACTCATGATGGAACAGTGAGCCATTAAATACGCCATTGGCATACTTGCATATTCGAAGACCCTTATGGACACATTTGTTTTACACGCAATAATTGAGAAATAAGTTGTCCACTTGAAGTGCGTTGTACTTTAGAGAGGGCTTTTCAAAGGTTTTGATCATGTATTGTAAAGTAGGATGATAGACATTGCCAGACTCTTGAAAATAGGCTTCATTCATGTTGTCAGTAGATTCTTCAAATTAACGTTTAGCCAAAAATAAATCCTGGCAGGCAGCACCACAATCAGGACCATTCAAACCAGCATCCATTCTAACCGATGTATGTGGTCCTTTAAAATGAACTGGATCAGCTAACTTAAAGGTCTAGACAGTCCATTAGAAAAATTGTCACTATTGGTGTTGTTATTACTGTTAACAGGACAGAGTGCAATGCTCTGTGTATTAGAAGTGCCAATATAGCTGTTTACCTCCTCCTTTAGTTGCTTGATAACTTCTAACAGCAAAGAGAGCTTAGGCTGTGAACCATTAGAAGCACAAGCTATTTTAGGCTCAAGGAAAAGATCAGGCTGTGACATTCCAAATGCAGAACAAGGAAAACACTTGTAACCAAAGCACCATGACTCAGCATACTCCAAAACATAAGTAAAACAAAAAGGTCTGACCACAAAAGTCACAGCACATACAGAAATTAATAGTTTGGGCATTTTCATTCCAGTAAAGCAGGAACTTCCTCAGAAACAATGTAGCAACTTCCTGCATTCCTGAAGAAGCCTTAAAGGCACAAGCATTACAAATATTAAACACGTAAATTATTATTGCAAATTGAAGAAATAATGCCCAAAAAAGTAAAAAAACAAAGCCCAAAAAATGGAAAACTTTAAAATTATTATGTGAAATATACTCATGTCTAAAGTGTAAAATTTAAAATGCTAAACACTTCAAGTGTAGTCAACACAGAACACAACCCTGTGTAGAACCCTCCATAAAACCAAATTGCCAAATGATGCATGAACCCAGGTTGACATAGGACTTAACACTTTTTGAATTTTTGTAATGCTTGGCACCTTTAAGGCTTTTAAGGGATGCAGGAAGTTGCTACATTGTTTCTGAGAAATTTCCTGCTTTACCAGAACAAAAGCACTGTGTGCTGTCACTTTCTTGATCAGCATTTTTTTTAACTTTTGGAGTATGCTGGGTCGCAGTGATTTTGGTTACAAATGTCTAGAAAAAGTAACACTATGAAACTTCAAGATTATCAAGTAGTTTAAATAATATATCACTGAACATTAATGGTCTAAACAACAACTGTAAGAGGGGAAACCTATATAGATACTTAAAATCATTTAACTCCCAGATTATTTTCCTACAAGAAACCCATTTAATGCATTCTAATATTAATAGACTAAACCTCAAAATGTTTTCTGTGCTAGCTAGCTCACACTATGCTCAAAAAAGATGAGGTGTAATTATATTATGGAAAAACACTGCACCTGTACCTAAAATAATTAACACTTATGAAGATGATAAAGGCCTAATGTGTTCAGCCTTAATGTTTTATACTGGAAATCAATAGAAAATGCTACACACATAAACTTATACTGGTTCCCTGGGATAGGTGTAAGAAGCGTAAAGAAGCATTTAGATCAAATTATAAACCAATCAAAAGGAAGTCCTATAATAGCAGGAGATTTCAATTGTATTACAAAAGAAGAAGACTCTAACTCCACAAAAAGAAGAAAATTCACTACATCAGCTAAAGAACTTAATAAATTTATAGACCTGTTATATCTCAAAGACATCCAAGAATACTCAACACCAGACTTACTTTATTTTACACACTACTCCCACAGATATGGTACCCAAGCAAGAATTTATAGAATACACATATCTAGTGATTTAAAAAAATACCTTAGTCAGAGTAAAGACTGTGGCATGCCTGCTGCCTGACCATAATGCCATAACTTTTCAACCTATCTTAAAACAAAATCTTAGGAATCCTATAAGATGTATACCTGCGTATTTAACTCATTTTAAAGGGTTTAAAGAATTTGTACAAAGAGAAATTTAAATTTACTTAAATTCCAATAATACCCAAGATACTCCCATGATTTATATATGGGATGCTTTAAAAGTATATATATATATATATATATATATATATATATATATATATATATATATATATATATATATATGTATATATATATATATATATATATATATATATATATATATATATATATATGTATATATATATATATATATATATATATATATATATATATATATATATATATATATATATATATATATATCTGTAAATTCAACCAGACTGAAGATCCGAAACAGAAAAAGCTTTAATGGAAAGCCACAGAGCCAAAAAATACAAAAACATACTGCTCGTAATACTAAGCGCTTTCACCCATACAGTAACACAGGCTTCATCAGAGTTAATTAGTTACTGATGTAACAGACTTTTAAAACCAATAACGTCATCCACACACCTCTTTTTCGTCCTATCACTGCTAAACGCATCTTGTGAAGTAAAAAATAACTTCCTTAAAATGCTATCATAAAATAGCCTATATTCCTAATGTAAACATTAATCACACTAAATACAAACATTCATTTAATAGTAAAAATTTAAAAAAAAAATTACATTATTGAATTTAAAAACTAAAATTTACATAGTAAAAAAATTTTTTTTAAGTGTGATAGATACATTGGTTGCCTTGACTGTAGGTCTGAGTTTAGTTTAGTTTAGTTTAGATTAAGAGTTTTAACAGGAAACATATAGTGTTAGTAAAGTAACACATTACAACGTATTTTAATGTATGGCAAGACATTTTTAAAATGGTGTATATTAAATGAATGTTTGTATTTAGTGTGATTAATGTTTAGATCAGGAATATAAACTATTTTATGATAGCATTTTAAGGAAGTTATTTTTTACTACACAAGATGCGTTTAGCGGTGATAGGGTGAAAAAGAGGTGTGTGGATGATGTTATTGGTTTTAAACGTCTGTTACAGCAGTAACTAATTAACTCTGATGAAGCCTGTGTTAATGTACGGGTGAAAGCACTTAGTATTACGAGCAGTACGTTTTTGTATTTTTTGGTTCTGTGGCTTTCCATTAAAGCTTTTTTTGTTTCGGATCTTCAGTCTGGTTGAATTTACAGGTTGGGTGGTGTTCAGTTCATATACACATATATATATATATATATATATATATATATATATATATATATATATATATACATATATATATATATATATATATATATATATATATAGGTCCCCTTCGAGTGGTCAATATTTCACAATGTCAACATTCATATAGCTGAGACCATATGATCAAAATTTGAAATGTTGACCATGGGGAACCGACATCTCCCTACAGTGTGGAATGGAAAGATTTCCACTTCCGGACTGTAGTGTGATCACGGAGTTGGTATATTTAAGTTTCGGGGGTGTGGGGTGGAGCCCCCCATGGGGGTGCAGGGGTGCAAAGCCTCCCTGCTAGCAGCATTAAGGTAAGTTTTTTTGTTTTTTATATTCTATTTGTATGGTCAACATTTCAAATGTCGATCATATGGTCTCGGAGATATGAATTTCGACATTGTGAAATGTCAACCATATCAAGTAGACTCATATATATATATATATATATATATATATATATATATGTGTATAGCAAAGTTTATATTGGTATGCATATAAGAGGATAGAATGGGATAAAGAGTTATTAGAACTACAGAAGCAAATGGATAAATTACAACTCAATAACCAAAACATAAACCCAGATAAATTAAAATAGATAAGTGAATTGAAAAATAAATACCTAGAAATCTTAAATCACAAAACAAAAATAAATTTAGAGAAAATAAAAAATCATAAACCATACAGTTAACCCAAAGTATATGCATAAATTAGCTATGAGAACTAAATTATATAATAAATCCAATTATATTAAAGAAACAAGCTCACCTTCCAAAACAAAGTTATAGATCTAGAAGATATACTAAAATAGTTTAGAGACTATTTTACCAAAATAAATGAGAGTAACATATTAATCGACTCCAATGAACAAATAAAAAAACTTTATAAAGAAACACACCAAGAAAAGACTAAACAATGATCAGATTAACATAACAGACAAACCTATTTCAAATTCTGAATTAAAGATGTATATTAAAAAGTTAAAAACAAATAAAGCTCCTGGTAATGACTGTATTATTCCTGAGATATATAAATTAATGACAAAAGAACCTTTAAATATATTACTTACAGTTTTAGACCAGGTCAAAAATCTAGAAGCAATTCCCCCCTCTTGGCGATATTCTCTCATTACCCTTATAAAGATCCAATGAAATGCTCATCGTATAGACCAATATCACTGCTGAATGTTGACTATACATTATTTGTGGCTATACATACAGACAGAATACAGCAGTTTCTTCCTCTTTTAATAGATATTCACTTGAAACACTCCTTAAATTGGAGAACATCAACATTTGTGCAATAACAGAGACCTGGTTCAAGGCAGCAGAAAGCACTACTGCACTACCAGGTTATAACTCATTCCACACTTTTTGGCCACAGAACTTGGACCAAAGCTCCAAAGATGGAGGTGTTTCCATATTCATAAAGGATGCGCACACCTCCAGACTGGTAGCCCAACATAACGCATCTGAGATACTGCAGGTGCAGCTAACATTGGGTAAGACAGTGATTCAGGTCATAGCCTGCTATAGGTCCCCAACCATGTCCCAAGAATCACAATCCACGTTCCTAAGCACCCTGGAGAATAGTAGGGTCCAACCTAACACTCTCATACTGGGTGACTTCAACTACCCCTCCATTAACTGGGAAAACTACTCATGTATCAATACACTTGCCCACCATTTCCTGGAATTCATTAATTCCAATGCCCTGAACCAGCTCATTCTTACCCCCACTAGAGGTAGCAACATCCTTGATCTGGTCATTACTAACATGGGCAACCAGTGCTCTACACCAATAGTCAACTCCTCCCTGGTTAGATCTGACCACAAACTAATCACCTTGGAAATCCACATCCCTCCCACCCCCACCCCCGCAAAGGTAACCACCATGAAAAACTTCTCCAAAGCTAACTTTGGGCTCCTAAAAACAGAGGTGGCTAAATTCATGGCACCCATGCAAATGGAGATCAGTTGGATGACCGCCGAATTATACACCAATGCACTGTATGAATACATACACAAATGCATAGATCTCACCATACCCAATAGAACCAAAACACTCTCCTCCAAAAAAAAAGGAAGCCAATCTGGTGGTCACCTGCCATAAACAAACTCTAAAACAGAAGCAGAAAACTGATGTGGAAAAAGGTGATGTCCCAAGACTGGAAAAACTCCCTTATCAGCCTCAACAAAAAGTTGAGATCCCTCCATCAAATCCTCTAAAGCTAGCTATGGAAACAGAATTGCAGCAGGTAGTAAAGAAAACCACAAGGCCTTCTATAGTTATGTAAAGAAATTCCACAGCAATATCCAGGTTTGCTCTGAGCTACTGCACAATGGTACCTCCTATACCGAGCTAACACATATTGCCAATATACCGGCCAACAGATTCAGTGCCAACGTTACCATTCTCCCCTGTCCAAAGGACCAGTCACAATACCAGTAGATTGCCAGGCACCCAGTATTACTGCTGCACAGGTTAAAACAGCACAGTCCAAGGCCAAGAATACAGCTTCTATGGGACCTGACAATATCCCTGGCTGTGTTCTACATGAACTACAGAGTAAACTGGCACCTCACCTGTGTGCCCTGTTCAATCACAGCCTCACCTCAGGCTTTGTCCCTACCAAATGGCACACTGCCACAGTCATCCCTCTCCATAAAGGAGGAGTGACTATAGACCCTGGGAACTATTGCCTCATTAGCCTGACAAGTCTGATATGCAAAGCTATGGAATGCATCATCATGGACCTAATAAACAAGGATATAGGGAATCTCCAAACTCTGGATCCCACATAGTGTGGTTTTGTGAAGTGTAGATCATTCCTGCTCAACTTGGTCAACTTCTTTGAGTCAGTCATCAGAGCTGTGGATGAAGGCAAGGTAGTTTATACAGCCTACCTTGATCTGGCCAAGGCCTTTGATGCCATTCCCCACTTAGAAATCATAGAAAAACTCACTAAGCTAAGCATCAACATCTATATCACTAGGTGGGGTGCAAACTGGCTCACAGGTAGAACCCAAAATGTGAAAGTAGCTGACTCCAAGTCAGACTGCTGACCAGGCATGAATGGAGTCCCACAGGGTTCAGTCCTGGGTCCTCTCCTGTTTAGTGTCTACTTCTCTGAAGTCCAGGCCATCACAAAGGGACTGGCTGACAAAGTTTGCAGATGATTGCAAGTTGGGAACTATTATTAACTCCCCAAGTGATTTTGACATCCTACAGAAAGGCCTCAGTGAGACCAACGACTGGTGTCAGAGCCATGGCCTTAAGCTCAATGCCAAAAAATGGGTCATCATCCCCTTTGGTAAAAACCCACTTCCCATGAATTACCACATCAATGGTAGTCCACTGAACACAGAAGGCATTATAAGAGATCTGGGAATACAGGTTGACAGCAACCTCTCTTTTGACCGGGTCCCTATCAGATGAACGAAATGCTGTTTTCGCGAATACGAAATGATAGACATGTATTGCACAGACTACATAAATGCCGAACATCTAAAACAGCGAAATCTGAAATGCCGAAGTGTTTTGGTTGGCCCATCTGTGGTATAGCTCCGTAAGGTAAGTGTGCGATAGGTATGGACCTTAGGGTAGGGTGCGGGTTAAGGTAAGTGTGTAGATAGGTAATGTATGTAAAATTTAGTGTAGTGTTAGAAGTAGGGCTTTGTTAAATGTATTTATGTGTATTATTTATTTTGTTAGGGTATATCTCCGTAGAGGAAGTGTGCAGTAGTTACGGACCTTAGGGTTAGGGACTGGTTAAGGATAATGCATAGATAGTTGTGTGTGTGGGGTTTAGTGTAGTGTTAGAAGTTGGGTTTTGGTGCTTTACTTTAGGATTAGGAGTAGGGTTTGGTTAGTGTTTGTATGTGGTTTATTTATTTTGTTTGGGTGGGTAGTATGTAGCGGGTGGTGTGGTTGGCCAACTATGACCATTCGATGTTTTAAATTTCTCGGTTTAGTGCATTTGGTGTATTTGTGGTTCAATTAATACGTGTCAGTTTTTTGGTATTCGCTGTACTGGATTTTCAGGGAACTGATATAGACACCTTTTGACCACCACATTGCCACTGTGATCAGAAAGTGCTTCTATGTGGCACATCTCATTACTAAGGGTTTTGCATCCAGGAAGAAAGAGGTCATTGTCTCTCTCTAATCTTCCCTCATTCATTGAGTACAATGCCCCATTTGGCAAGCACCTCACTAAACACCTGCAACAACTGGAGAGTCCGCAAAAGTACCTCACAAAGAGGATCCTAGGCCTTGAACATTTGTCCTATATGGACAGACTAAAAAAACTCCAGCTATGCTCTGTCTCATATCACCTACGTAGAAGTGATCTCTGCTTGACTTATAAAACCATGTCTGACCCAGCTCTGTTAGAAATGCTACAGCTAAAGAAATCCTAATTCCTCCACACCACACGCTCCGGAGATCTCAACCTCATTACAACAATCAATAGAACATATAATGTAGAATAAAACAGAGATGCAGACAGCTGTAAAATCTAGGATAGGCCTTTACTGAGTGCAAAACACAAGCGCTTTCACAATCTAGCTTCTTCAGGTGTAACAAAGCACTTAAAACAGACACACCTATATACTCACTGCATATCACATGTCTGAAGTCATATGACTAAGCATCTCTAAAGCAAATCCTTTAAAGCTATACTAACATGAATTATATTCTAACTAACTAGATGTAAAAGACAATATTTATACAAAACAATGATAAAAATTACGATGACAAAAAATGCTATATTCCTTCCTAAATAAATACATATAAATATATAAACATTATATATCAATAAATAATATATTTTAATGACCAATTCCTAACCTGCAAAAAACAAATAAAAAATTCATATGTCTTAAAGTTTCATATATAAAAACACATATACATAAACCTATGACTTTGTATGCGAAGAGGCCTCATTTTAAGTTTCGGTCTCAGGGGAATACATTCATTTAGGCCATGTCCTTCTGTACCCATCAATTTAGTTATCCACATGGCTTCTACACTTTCTGTCCTGTTGCAGATATCTCCCCTTCTTATATTCTCCTGCAACAGGGCTATGACTCTGAATCTAAAAATGTGGGTCATATCAGTATTCATAACGTGTCTGGCTAAAGCATTCACCTTATTACCCTTCCTAATATTATAGACATGCTCTCTGATGCATTCCTTTAAACTCCTATCTGTCTTCCCAACATAGAATTTGGCACATACACAGCAATTGGCTAAGTAAACTACATGTCGGCTCAGACAGTCAGCTCTAATGTCAAAATGAAAATCTCGATCCAAATCTGGATGGTAAAAACAATCACTAGTGTCTATATACTGGCACCAATTGCAACTGCCACAAGGTCTCGTCCCTCCTCTACCATTACTCATCTGCCCATCTCTCAGATAACAGAGTCGCCTCTTCAGAGATCTATTGTTCCTGAAACTAAATCTGGGTACTGTGTCCACCAAGCCAGCTACCTCATGATCAGTCAGCAGAATTTGCCAATGTTTCTTAACTATTTCAGTGTACTTGTGTACATCAGCGGTGTATTTCAAGGACATCCTAAGTTTATAATTGGTGGATGCTTCTTGTCTTTCACTTCCATGATTAAACTTCCTTGAAAAATATGGCATGGCTTGATCTTTTCTCCTACCTACTGCTTGCGGTACATATTTCCTAAGAGTATTATCATTGTATCCCCTTTCTCCCAAATACACCATCACTTTCTCCACTTCCTTGCTGAAGTCCTCATCTCTCACATTGAGCCTAGAGGCTCTCATCACTTGATTGGTTATTACATTTTTAAAAATATGTGGTGGATGCGCGCTGCTCCTATGCAATAAATGATTTACATGGCAGTCCTTCCTGTATTGTTTGGTGTACACTCCACCTTCAATACATTTAACTAGCTCCACATCCAAAAAATCCATATTATTTTTTGAAGACCTATGAGTAAATTGCAAAAACGATGTGCTCATGTTTATAAATTCTAAAAAATCAGATAGCTGCTGTTCACTGCCTCCCCACACAATAAAGACATCATCTACAAATCTACGGTAAAAAGGGAGTAAATGAATATAAGGACCTTTCAAAATATATGAATCTTCCCATTTGACCATGACTGCATTGGCGTAGCTGTTGGCACAAGATGTGCCCATAGCTACGCCGCTGCATTGCCTGTAGAACTGCTCATCAAATAGAAATAAATTATGCTCTAAAACCAACCCCAACAATGTGAGTAACAAACATATCTTCTCTGGTGTATATTCCGTATACAACTCTAAAAAGTCCTTCACTGCTGCCAATCCTACTGCATTCGGAATGACAGTAAATAAGGACATGACATCTAATGTGACAAACATTATATTGGAATCATACTCTTCGGCACAAATTCATCATGAAGAACAAAATGATTTAGGAGATTCTTTGCCTGGGGATTTTTTACAACAGTGCAACATAGACTTTCCGCTGCCGATGAAAACGTATGGCTTCAAGTCCAACAGAGAACAGTCGAGAGGGAGAAGCACTACGAGGGGCAAGAGGAAATGGGAACAACCTCAAGAAAATCAGATGAGTATAAAAAAGGCATTCATGAACAACAAAAGAACTTAGTGTTGAATTTATCTAAATTTTTATTGAATGACTATCATTTATCTGTCTTATGTAAAGGGCTATTATTTATCCCTACGAGTTACTCCTGCTATGCAGAAGTTATTTTGGACATTAAGATGTTTGCCAGAAATTTAAACTTGAAACTTTTGTATAAAGATAATGCAGACGCTAATAGCAAATGTGTAGGGTTTTCCAAACCCAGCTCTTTCATGCCTAATAGTAATGTTTTAGTCAATGCTTTTGAGAAATTGTGCATACGAGATATATATGAGGCTAATGTTAAACAGGGATTCAAGCCACACAATAATTTAAAGCAGAATATGACACGACAGGAAAGAGAAGCGTTATTAGAATTAGAAAGCAATGAACAAATTATTGTGAGACCAGCAGACAAAGGGGGTCTCATAGTGGTGTTAGATAGAGATAGTTATAAAAACAGTATATCTGCCAGTCTAAAGAATGACTCTTCTTATGAAATAATAGGAGTTGAAAAGGTATCAGGTTATATTTCAAGAGTACGTATGGTATTGGAAGGGCTGTTTACAAATGGTATGATAGATGAGAAACATTTGGAATATTTTTTTGGTACATAAACCCACTATACCCATATTGCAAGGCCTTCCAAAAGTGCATAAATCAGTTGTCAACCCTCCAATGAGACCTATTGTCTCTAGCAGAGGTTGGTGTACTGAACCAGTCTCGATTTTCGTAGATAAACACTTGAGACCTGTTTTAGACAGCAATAAGTACGTTCTCAAAGACACGGAACACTATTTAAGGGATTTATATGAGTTTGTTGAAGAGTATGATTCCAATATAATGTTTGTCACATTAGATGTCGTGTCCTTATTTCCCAATGCCCCAATGCAGTCATGGTCAAATGGGAAGATTCATATATTTTGAAAGGTCCTTATATTCATTTACTCCCTTTTTACCGTAGATTTGTAGATGATGTCTTTATTGTGTGGGGAGGCAGTGAACAGCAGCTATCTGATTTTTTAGAATTTATAAACATGAGCACATGGTTTTTACAATTTACTCATAGATCTTCAAAAAATAATATGGATTTTTTGGATGTGGAGATAGTTAAATGTATTGAAGGTGGAGTGTACACCAAACAATACAGGAAGGACTGCCATATAAATCATTTATTGCATAGGAGCAGCGCATCCACCACATATTTTTAAAAATGTAATAACCAATCAAGTGATGAGAGCCTCTAGGCTCAATGTGAGAGATGAGGACTTCAGCAAGGAAGTGGAGAAAGTGATGGTGTATTTGGGAGATGGGATACAATGATAATACTCTTAGGAAATATGTACAAGCAGTAGGTAGGAGAAAAGATCAAGCCATGCCATATTTTTCAAGGAAGTTTAATCATGGAAATGAAAGACAAGAGGCATCCACCGATTATAAACTTAGGATGTCCTTGAAATACACCGCTGATGTACACAAGTACACTGAAATAGTTAAGAAACATTGGCAAATTCTGCTGACTGATCATGAGGTAGCTGGCTTGGTGGACACAGTACCCAGATTTAGTTTCAGGAACAATAGATCTCTGAAGAGGAGACTCTGTTATCCGAGAGATGGGCAGATGAGTAATGGTAGAGGAGGGACGAGACCTTGTGGCAGTTGCAATTGGTGCCAGTATATAGACACTAGTGATCGTTTTTACCATCCAGATTTAGATCGAGATTTTCATTTTGACATTAGAGCTGACTGTCTGAGCCGACATGTAGTTTACTTAGCAAATTGCTGTGTATGTGCCAAATTCTATGTTGGGAAGACAGATAGGAGTTTAAAGGAACGCATCAGAGAGCATGTCTATAATATTAGGAAGGGTAATAAGGTGAATGCTTTAGCCAGACACGTTATGAATACTGATATGACCCACATTTTTAGATTCAGAGTCATAGCCCTGTTGCAGGAGAATATGAGAAGGGGAGATATCTGCAACAGGACAGAAAGTGTAGAAGCCATGTGGATAACTAAATTGATGGGTACAGAAGGACATGGCCTAAATGAATGTATTCCCCTGAGACCGAAACTTAAAATGAGGCCTCTTCGCAGATAAAGTCATAGGTTTATGTATATGTGTTTTTATATATGAAACTTTGACATATGAATTTTTTATTTGTTTTTTGCAGGTTAGGAATTGGTCATTAAAATATATTATTTATTGATATATAATGTTTATATATTTATATGTATTTATTTAGGAAGGAATATAGCATTTTTTGTCATCGTAATTTTTATCATTGTTTTGTATAAATATTGTCTTTTACATCTAGTTAGAATATAATTCATGTTAGTATAGCTTTAAAGGATTTGCTTTAGTGATGCTTAGTCATATGACTTCAGACATGTGATATGCAGTGAGTATATAGGTGTGTCTGTTTTAAGTGCTTTGTTACACCTGAAGAAGCTAGAGTGTGAAAGCGTTTGTGTTTTGCACTCAGTAAAGGCCTATCCTGGATTTTACAGCTGTCTGCGTCTCTGTTTTATTCTACATTATTTGTCTACAGTTCTTTGGAGACGTTTCAGTGGGTGTTCTCTTTTTGGCAGGTTGTTTTTTGCTCTTTAATCAATAGAACATGCTGGAGGGACAGGTTCATAACTCAGAGACTGCCCATGCTATGGAATAGACTTCCCATACATGTCAAGCAGAGCACCTCACTGGCCCTCTTTAAGAGAAATCATGATGAGTGGATGGGAAATAGAATATTCACTGCAGGGATCACTCCAGTGGCTTTACTTGACAGAGGCACTGTGAACTAAGGTCGGGTGGCACTATGCCAGGGTAATCCTATGGGCTAGGCTTGTAACGGCTCCAGGGCCATTAGACTAGTACACACTTATGAACCTATAATGATCAAACAAATTTCATACTGAAAAGGAATGTTTATGACAATATTAAAAGAATAATGTCCCTAACTGATATAGCCAATAATATGAAAGAAGGTTTAACATTAGTTGATTTAGATATTAATTGTGCTTTCAATTCTGTAAATTAGAACAATCTTTCATTAGTTTTAGAAGAAAGTAACTTCTCCCACAAATTTGTACAACTTATCAATCTTCTATATATCAACTCCGAAGCATATATTAAAATAGGACCATATACATCAGAGTCAATAAGAATCACAAAAGGTTCCAAACAAGGATACCCTCTCTCACCTTTATTATTTACTTTAGCTTTTGAACCATTTGCAAATCTTATAAGATCTCATAATGACATTAAAGGAGCTCTAGAAAATAAAGATTTAATAGTCAAGATCCAGTTGTTTGCTGACGATATTCTCTTGACTCTAAAATATCAAAATAAATCTTTCATAACTCTTTTTTTCATAATAGAAGATTTTCAAAGAAAATCAGGACTTATTTTTAATGAAAATAAGACCAAAAGCCTAAGTATAAATGTTAGTAGTAAGGATGTGATAAGATTTTAAGAAATACATAGCAAAAGAAGGACAGTTAAAATATTTAGGAATAGTTATCACAGAAAATATCAAAACGTTAACAGATATTAATTATGAAATTAGTCTTCAACATATAGAAGGTCTTATAAATAAATGGAATAAATACTTCTTCACTATATATCAGAAACGATCTATTATTAAAATGATTATTCTCCCAAAAAGTTTATACATAACACAGTCTTTATTTTTACCCCCACCCAAAACCATTATAAAGAAATTTAACACCTTGGTCCAAATTTTTTTTTGGTTTCTTAAGAAGCCTACAATAGCAATGAACAATCATATCAGAGATTGGTCAAATGGAGGCATTAGTTTACCTGATTTAGAACTATACTCAATGGCTTCTGTCATCAAAACAATAATTTTATGGTCAAATCCCTATTATATTATAGGTTCATAGGTTCATAGGTTCATACTAGGCTATCTGCCCAAGGGCATTTATAAGCCTAGCCCATAGTTATGTGGCTTTCGCCACCCCTTTAGTTTGAATAAAAACTATGCCTATCATTTTTCGGCCTCTGTCAAGCAGTGACACTGAAGTAATCCCTGGGGTATATCTGCGATCTCCCATCCATTGGTCAAGATTCCTCTTGAACAAGGCCAGCGAGGTGCTCTGCCTCACATGTACCGGGATTTTGTTCCACAGCATAGGGAGTCTCTGGGTGATGAATCTGTCCCTCCAGCACGTTCTATTTATAACCGTGTCAAGGTTTAAGTCTCCCGCCCTTGTGGTTCTGAGGGATCTAGATTTTTTGAGGTGAAGCATATTCATCAAATCTGGGTTTGACATGGCCTTATATGTCAGGCACAGGTCACCTCTGAGCAAGCGGTATGAGACTGAATAGAGCTGGAGTTCTTTCAGTCGGGCAGCATAAGACATATTTTGAGACCCTTTATCCTTTTGGTGAGGAACTTTTGGGGCCTTTCAAGCTGCAGCAGGTGTCTGGTCAGATACATTCGAACGGGCATTGTACTCAATCATAGGTCTAATGAGTGATGAGTACAGGGGACGATGACCTCCCTTGATCTAGATGTGAATCCCTTCATGATCAGGTGGGCGATATAGAAGGTTTTCCTAACTACTTTAGCAACATGAGTGTCAAACGAAAGGCTACTGTCAACTTGGGTCCCCAGATCCCTGATGACTTTTTCTGTGCTCAGTGGATTGCCACCTATATGGTAGCTAGGGGTAACCTTGTTTTTCCCGAAGGGTATGACTATGCATTTTTGGCGTTTAACTTCAGGCCATGGCTCTGGCACCAGTTATCCGTTTCTGTGAGGCCCTTCTGGAGGATATCTGTGTCAGATGTGTTTTCGACTATGGTGCCCAGTTTGCAGTCATCTGCAAACTTTGTCAGCCATAACCCTCCTGTGTTTGCTTGTACTTCAGAAAAGTAGATGCCGAACAAGAGTGGACCCAGGACTGAGCCCTGTGGGACACCACTTGTGACAGGCTTTGAGTCTGACATGGCTCCAGCAACTCTGACCCTGTGGGTTCTGTCACTTAGCCAATTTGCAACCCATCTTGTGATGTATGGGTTTACATTCAAGCTGATGAGTTTTTCGATGATACCTGAGTGGGGTATTGTGTCGAAGGCCTTTGCCAGGTCGAGGTAGGCTGTATGGACTGCCTTTCCCTCATCAATGGCCTTGGTGACTGTCTCGAAAAAGTCAACCAAGTTTAAGAGGCAGGATCTGCCTTTGACAAAGCCAAACTGGGTTGGATCCAAAGTCTGCAAGTTCCCTATGTCTTTATTTATGAGTTCCATTATGATCCTCTCCATGGCTTTGCAGATAAGGCTTGTCAAGCTAATGGGGTGGTAATTTCCAGGGTCTGTGGAGGCACTGCCCTTATGAAGTGGGACCACAGTCGCCGTGCGCCACTCCTTGGGTACGTATCCTGAGGTGAGGCTAAGATTAAACAGCTGCCCTAACTGTGGGTTTAATTCCTCATTGAGTTCATGAAGCACACAGCCGGGGACACCATCCGGTCCCATGGATGTTGTGTTTTTTGCCTTAGTGAGGGCAGTTCTCACCTGGGTGTTGGAGATGTTTGGGGGGCTACAATCCTCTGGAATAGATATCTCTCCTTTTGGGGGGGGGGAGAAGTTTGCACTGAACCTGTCAGCCAGTATGTTAGCAATGTGTGTAGGTTCAGTAATTTTCACATCATTTTGAACTAATTCTGAGCATATCTGGGAGTTTCCTCCTAGGTTTCTAACATAGCTAAAGAAGGCCTTATGATTGTCTTTAGAGTCCTTGGCGATTTTTCTCTCAAAATTTGCCTTGGATGATTTTATGAGAGCTCTTAGTTTTTTACTTATAATGATCAAAGGTGTCTTACCTTTCAAGGATTTTGCTCTATCTTGTAGTAGCTTCCTCCTTTTGTTGTAGAGCTTGTTTATGGCTGGGGTCCACCAGACTGGATGCTTGCCTTTGGTACAGAGAGTCTTAGTTTTGTTTGGGATTGCCTGATCCATGCAGTCCTGTAGGTGCTGGTAGAAGGCATTTGTAAGTGATTCAGCGGTTTGAGTAATGTTTACCACTGGCTTAGGGGCCTTAAAGGAGACCACACTAGTTTTTAGAAGTGTGAAATCGGCTTTTGAGAAGTTTTTCACTGTGGTCTTTTTTGTTTCAGGTGGGGGCGGGATGAGGACCTCCAGCGAGATTAGTTTATGATCTGATCTCACCAGTGAGGGGTATACTTCCGGTGTTGAACATTTTGATCCCATGTTCGTGATGATGAGATCAAGTATGATTTCTCCTCTTGTGGGGATGGTGACTAGTTGTTCCATGGCATTTGAGTTTATGAACTCCAGGAATCTTTTTGTTAGAGTGTTCGGGCTTGAGTAGTGTTCCCAGTCTATATTAGGGTAGTTGAAGTCACCTAGTATGATGGTGTTTGGAGATACATTTATCCCTCCAATGTTTTTAGGAAGGCCATGTGAGGTTCCTGAGTTTGAGAGGGTGGCCTGTAACATGCTACAAATTGCAGAGCAGTCTTGCCTATGGTTAATTGCACCTGGATGGTCTCCGATGCATCGTGCGTTGCCACCAACCTTGAGGTGTGGGTGTCCTTTATGAATATGGACACCCCTCCTTTCTTGGTGTTGTCCGAATTTTGGGGCGGAACGCATGATATGAGGTGAAACCTGTTAGTGCTGGGGTGCTCTCAGGAGCCTTGATCCAGGTTTCTGTCACAGCACAGACATCGATGTTCTCCATATTGAGAAGGGCCTCGAGTGCGTGCATCTTGAGAGTGAGACTTCTGGCATTGAGCAGCATTACCCTTAGTTTTTTTCCTTTTGGTGTTCTAGGGTGGTAGGTTTAGAATTTGAGCCTTGCCTAAAAAGGCACTATGGGGTGGCAAGAGCCTTTGCCAATATCCGGAAGCCCAGGGTGACAGGTGCAAGCCGTCCCTTGTGAAGCAGCGTGGCTTGTCCAGCATGTCATCCCAGGCAGACAGACATTGGATCCCTTTGAATGACACCAGAATTTAAGCCAATTATTAAAGCTGATCATCTTATCACTGTATTGTGGCATCATTCTAGGTGAAGGTAGGATACTGCTCAAGGTCAGGGTCATACCTGCCTGGGCTACATAATCAGAGAGCTCCTCGATGTCCCTTTTCATGTAGTCCAAGGAGGTACGTCTCAGGTCATTGACACCAGCGTGGACAATGACTGAGTCGTACTTGTACCTGCTGTTGAGAGACCTGAGTGCTTGCGTTATGTGGCGGATTCTAGCGCCCGACAGGCAGCTTACTGTGACCTTCTCCTTACTCAGTCTGGTGAGCGGACGTCAGTGTGTCTGACTATGGAATCACCAATGACAAGTGTGTCTGGCATTTTGTTTGGCCTTAAGGGCTGTGACTGTTTGACACTCTGACTGTGTGGTCTATGTGTTGCATGTGTTGGGTCGTGAGGTGGTAGTTGTTTGGGTGTCTGCTTTGGTGGCCTCTGCTGTTTTGGTAAATTTTTGATCAGAGCCTCAGTATGTCTTTGTGTGAGTATGTGTATGATTTGAAGTTGTGATGGTACCATGTGTGACTGGGTATGTATTGTGTGTGGTTACCTTCTCCTCCTGTCTGGTCTTGCCAGTCCTATGTTGAGAGAGCTCAGCCTCCAGTTTGGCCGTATAGTTGCATCTCTCGCATGTATTTGTGTTTTGTGGGAGGAGGAGAGGATTGTCTGTGTACATGAGGCAATTGTAACATTGCCTCAATATTCCCAGGTTCACCAGTTGAGCTGGAGAGGACACTAGCAACTGATCCCTCGACATACTAGAAGTAGTAGATAAAGAGATTTTCAAAGGACTCCGGGGAAGTGGGTTTTAGGCTGGTGGGGTACTATCTATAATAAGAGTGCTTTATCAAGGTGCAAGTACTGTAGGAGTAAGTGCTAGGCTTTACAGATAGAGAATAGTCTACTTGGGAATCAAGTAGAGATGAAGTTTTCAGTTATAGGATATGCTGGTTAGATCAGCAGTACAGCTCGAGGAAGGTAGTTCTAAGGGAAAATTTGAAGAGTGGAATTTAGATGGCCCGAATAGTTAACCTTGTTTAACCGCCGCTGCTCTTGTGTGCAACAGTGGCAACTCTGCGCTAAATCGCTTGCAGCGTTTAGCGTGTTTTATAGCTGGGGGCTGAAGGGAGCTAGGAATTGGCCCAAAACGACCAATGGACTACTAGTTTCTGGCTGAAACTTCACCAAATCGGACAGAAAGGCCGCTCAGTGCCTCCCACTCCCACTGGTAAGCAAAGAAACTTCCCTCCTCCCTAATAAGGCAATGGATCAGTAACAGGAACTATAAACAAAGCCCAGGGATCAGCAACTCTGAAACTGGACTACTCTAGTTCAGTAAGGCAGGAAAACAAGAGATTTTTTTGTTTTATTACAGAACAAAATGCTCTCGTATGGAACCACACGCTGATGTATACACAATAATCCACACAAGAAGATACGTTCAAGCTCAAGTTGATAGCAAAATAAATCCACCGGATGTAATAAAACCACCAAATGTTGTTTATTGCACGAAATAAGTAAAACAATTTCTACTGTTTAGCGCTTTCACTAGGCTCAGCTAAGTAAGGCTTTGTATTTTGGCGCCATTTTACATTTAAAAGGTTTTATTACAGAGATAAGGAAAAAACAGACAGTAAATGCTATAAATGCTGTAAATCAGCTAGTGCACTTTAGTGTGTAGCCTACAGAAACAATTTGCAACAATTAGTAACTTAAAGTGCAATAAACAGTGTAAAATGCAGAAATCACTTAAAGTAGCAGTAAAACAGGCGAGATGCAGTCGCTAGCTTAATAACAGTGGGAAAGCCACAAAAATACTTATATCTGGTAGAAAGTCACTCTTTTAGCTCTGCTGCTTGGATCACTCTGCAGGCCACCACGAGGATCTGTGCTGAGTTGGTACAAGCTGGAAAATGCGTGTTTAGCGTGTTTTATAGCAGGGGGCTGAAAGGAGCTAGGAATTGGCCAAATGGAAATATATTTATGTACACTATTTAACTCAAACCACCTTTTGGAATCACCCTAATAATTTTATATCCCCTCATAACTCTATGTATTGGCTATTAAAAGATGAATGTATAAATAATTGTAATTATAAAATCAAGTTGGATGTTATTAATCTATTAGTAAAAACATTGAGGATTTTTCTCCTCAAGAACCCATCATATAAAGTGTGGTTGTTTCTTATTTTCGCAATAGCTTACTGCAAAGCATTATCACATCTTCTAATATGATGATCATGAAAACTCTTAAAGAAAAAAAATTGTATTTATTGGTCTCAGTTGATGTATATAGAGAAAGCTTTATTAGCTCAATATATATTAGATAAGTTTAATTTAAATAAAGAACTATGGTTACACATCCTAAACTGTACACAATATGTGGAAAGAAGAATGGAGACTATGCAACCAACAGTTAAAAAATGCATTCCAAAATTTATTGATTTTTTACTGATTAAAATACAACACAAAATTGAACATATTAAGAACAGAAGTACTTTATATAAAAGAATCATACTAGAACTATTTTAAAGGCATAAACAAAAATCCCCTAGTGATGAAGAATTACTATTAAAATCATCCCAATTCACCACTTCCTCACTTAAATGGAAATTGTTCTCATGAGATTTTATACATAGGTCATTCTATACGCAACACAAAATGGGAATCATATCTAAAATTAGAATTATCTTTTGGAGATGCAAATTAGAAGCGAAGGCAGACTGGGAACTTATATTTTTTGAATGCTTTGAAATTAAAACATATTGGGACAAAATTAATAATTTCTTACAGACGTTTTTTCTCTGATAAATTTATATTGACTAAATCCTTAGTTCTTTTCAATACTCCGATACCTGAATGTGTTGAAAAGGTGAAATTTCCAATTTTGAGGAATCTACTATCAATTGCTAGAAAAGTAATAACAAGGAATTGGAAAAAGCGACAATATCCCCTCATTTAATGTATTTAGAAACATTGCTTCTGATGTTAGTCATCCTGAGATTATTATAACAAGAACCAGAACTACAAGAATCACTTCCTCATACAACTCATGGAAATGTCTAAGTGAACTTTTAAACAAGCAACTATTGCCAGTTGGACATATATGTAAATACTTAAGCATATGTAATTGTATATTAATAGACACCCTGCATAAATAGTTGTTTGTTATATATTTATATTTTTTTCTCATTTATTGTCAGGAAAAATGTTATGCTCTGTCGTATCTGATTTGGAGATAGTTATTTTATTGTTATTGGATCTTTTATGGTTGTTGATTTGAAAACCCAATAAAAATTATAAAAATAAAGGTTCTCTTCAAGTCTCTCAACTTTATTTGCAGTGCAGTTAAAAACAGTTACTTCTAAATGCAATGGAAAACATCTACCCTTTTCTCTTTCTGTGTTTTTAGCACACTTAGTCATCTCCAATGTAGGTTATTAGCAAAATTAACAAAAGTATATCTTGTAGTGTGAGATGGGGACGCAGGTAGCTGGCATATTATAACATAATACTACTGCTTCTGTTTGCTGCCTTGACAGATGTGGAACTCTGTAGATTTTGGACACTGATATAACTAAAAGTATAGTTTTGATTTAGTAGACCAGTTTCTCTATTTAAGGTTGCAAGATTAAAAAAAAGGCTCACCAATAATTTAAATATAAAGTCCAAATATACAGCAATCTTCTGGTTCAGCTAAGATGAATTTGTTACATGGCAACCAACAGTTAAAAAATGCATTCCAAAATGTATTGATTTTTTTACTGATTCAAATACAACAAACAATTGAAGGAAACAACATACAATCTAAAATTTATAGAATAAAGAATATAAGTACATTATATAAAAGAATAATACTAGAACTGTTTAAAAGCATAAACAAAGAATCCCCTAGTGATGAAGAAGTACTATTAAAATCATCCCAGTTCACCAGTTCCTCCCTTAAATGGAAATTGTTCTCATGGGAATTTATTCATAGGCCATTCTATACACAACACAAGAAAGGAATCATATCTAAACTACAATTATTTGTTGGAGATGCAAATTAGAAGAGAAGGCAGACTGGGAACATATATTTTTTGAATGTTTTGAAATTAAAACATACTGGGACAAAATTAATAATTTCTTACAGGCTTTTTTCTCTGATAAATTTATATTGACTAAATCCTTAGTTCTTTTCAATACTCCAGTACCTGAATGTGTTGTAAAGGTGAAATTTCCAATTTTGTGGAATCTACTATCAATTGCTAGAAAAGTAATAACAAGGAATTGGAAAAGTGATAATATCCCCTCATTTAATGAATTTAGAAACATTGCTTCTGATGTTAGTCATCTGGAGATTATTATAACAAGAACCAGAACTACAAGAATCACTTCCTCATACAACTCATGGAAAGGTCTAAGTGAACTTTTAAAAAAGCAATGATCGCCAGTTGGAAATATAGGTAAATATTTAAGCATATGTAATTGCATATTAATAGACACCATGCGTAAATAGTTGTTTGTTATATATTTATATCTTTTTTTTCTCATTTATTGTCAGGAAAAATTCTGTGCTCTGTTGTACCTGATTCTGACAGAGTTATTTTATTGTTATTGAATCTTTTATGGTTGTTGATTTGAAAACCCAATAAAAATTATCAAAAAAAAAAAAGATTCTCTTCAAGTCTTTCAACTTTAGTTGCAGTACAGTTAAAAACAGTTACTACTAAATGCAATGGAAAACATTTACCCTTTTCTCTTTCTGTGTTTTTAGCACACTTACTAATCTCCATTGCAGGTTATTAGCAGAATTATCAAAATTATCTCTTGTAGTGTGAGTTGGGGATGCAGATAGCTGGCATATAATTACATAATACTACTGCTTCTGTTTGCTACCTCACCAGATGTGGAACTCTGTAGATTCTGGACACTGATATAACTAAAACTATAGTTTTGATTTAGTAGACCAGTTTCTCTATTTAAGGTTGCAAGCTTAAAAAAAAGGCTCACCAATAATTTAAATATAAAGTCCAAATATACAGCAATCTTCTGGTCCAGCAAAGATGAATTTGTTACATGGTCCAAATCAACCTTCTTTGCAACCTAGATCATCCCATTACAAGATCACCATTATTCAGTTTTCTTTAGAAAATTCATACTATAAGCAGCTAGAGACCTCCTTCCTTCCTTCTTGAGAATCCGTTTCCAAAGCCAAGGGCCTATCACTGTTTAAGACACATGACAGTGTCCATTCTAACATTAGTCTTCTGCTACACAAAACCTTGAGCCTTTCCTTTGAGAGTCTAGTAAATCTGGCACGTAGGGCAATGTTCCTTTCCTTTAAGGCTCAGGCAAATCTGGAACAAGACGATGATCCTTTCCTTTAAGACTGAAGTAGATCTGGCTCACAAGGCAGTGATACTTTCCTTTACGATTTGGGTAAATCTGCTACACAGGATATTGATCTTTTCCTTTAAGACTCGAGTAAATCTGGTACACAAGACAATGATCCTTTTCTTAGACTCTGGTAAATCTCTTGTGGCTAAGAAAAGCCTTCTTTTTATACAAGAAGATATGCAAACCATTAGTCTTATATTAACCCATTAACTCAACAAGAAGTAATATTTTTCTGTACCTAATACTTTTAAAAAATAACATTGCTTACATCATACTTGCATCACACAATGGCACTATTTATTTATTTATTTATTTTATTTTACATTTGTTAACCGGGGGTGTCTGACTGAGCTGAAAAGGCCCTTTTTCAGCAGAAGCCCAGGGAGAAAAGCTCCACAAAGAAAAATTACAGACACATTTAGTTATTTAGACATGATCAGTATACACACAAATTACAAGAGACATCTTTTTACAGTGGCATGTGGCACATAAACAGTTACAGTGGAGAGAACAAACAAAAAATATTAATTTAAAAAATAAAGGTAATTAACAGATTTGGGGTGTACAGCTCAAATTTGGAACATAGGTAGAATACATACATAGTGCACAGGTACTGTACATACATTGTAGCAATAATAAAAAATAATACTGTTTTAAAATATTTATATCACATACTGCATTCAATACCTCCAAATGCCGTATTACAAAAAACACACATACAGACACACACACACACACACACACACACACACACACACACACACACACACACACACACACACACACACACACACATATGGATTCACTTCAGCAGCTCAAAATACTGAAATCTTGAATTTCAGTATCTTGAGCCCAAGAAGCTGAATCCATACAACAACAAAACCTGAAAAACACAAAATTCAAAACCTCAAATACCGGAGGTGTTGAATTTCACGGTACTACTACACAAACACACACCATTCTCCACACAAACACACACAATCTCTCTATTACATGAAAGCAGGGGGGCAAGCCCCCTTGCCCCCCACACTGCCCCTACTTAAATATTCTTACTCCTAGGTCGCACTACATACAAACACACACAAAACACCAATACACAAGCTACATTCTCCTCACACACACACATCACAGCAACAAAACACACTGACATACATCATAGCCCCTACCCAACCTCCTTAACATACATACTTAACTGAAAACATGACCGCAGCGGAAATTTAGAAGTGCGAAATTCAAAACCTCGGGTATTCGAGGTTTTGAATTTCACTCGTATGAACTTTCGCTATTCTGTGGATTCGGCTTCTTGGGCTCGAAATACTGAAATTTGAGATTTCAGTATTTTGAGCTTCTGAAGGGAACCCATATATAATATAATATATATATATATATATATATATATATATATATATATATAGAGAGAGAGAGAGAGAGAGAGAGAGCTGTGTGTGTGTGTGTGTGTGTGTGTGTGTGTGTGTGTGTGTGTGTGTGTGTGTGTGTGTGTGTGTGTGTGTGTGTGTGTGTGTGTGTGTGTGTGCCTGTGTATGAGTGAGAGTATAGACTTGTGTGGGATCCATCTCATACTGCTGCATTCTTACAGACTGCGGTATGCTCATACTGGAAATGAAATACTAACTAAATGAGTAATGATAAGGAAATATCAGAGGTTGAAAGATTTTCAAATGTACATTCTTTCTCAAAGCATATTTTCTGAAACAAGGCATCAGCTGGTATGACAGGTTGGCTTTTACTTGCCTAAATGACTCCTAGTGCTAAGAATCTTGTTTTAATGTTCATTTTCTGTGTTGATAAAGGTAAAGGCTATTCATTATTAAATGAACATGTGCAACAATCGCAGTGGAACTCCAAAAACAGTAAAATGAACTTTGGGGGTTGTTTGCCTATGATTGTAGCTTACTGCATTATAGTCTGCACAGATTTAAACAGTCTAGCTTTGCAGGACTTGCAGATATTTGTCTGAAAAATGTGATTCTTATGGCTACTGTATAGGAAACAGAGTTGAAGTTGATTAGTTCATAATCATTCCTGATTTCACAGAATGTCCCTGATGGTTTGAATCTGGTCCTCAGTTTATGTTTTTCTGGTAAATTATTGAGGATTGCATTAAGTAAATAATGACTATTATTTATGATTTTACAAAAAAACTGTTTAGCATATTTTGAAATATTTAAGAGTGATATTTAAACTCTAACCCCAATTTTGGTCACTTGTTTATCATCATTTTTTGCTTTGTCTCAGATCCTTGCACTAAGAGGTTGAGAGGTATTATTTTTATCATAACCAAATAGCTATGTGTCTGTAACTGCCTGGTGGGGATATGTGTGCCTGTGGATGAAAGTAACTTACTATCTTGTTGTTTGCTCAGGTTAAACAGTCTAAATTTGCAGTACTAAGGGGAATGTGTGTGAAATATATTGCAATACATGGGGTACTATGTATTTGTGTTTGGTCTATATCACAACATCAAATCTCTCTTCAGCAAACAACTCTTTGTTGAATGATTAATCATCAAAGCCACTAATCACCAAACAAACTTTTCAGTGAAAAGTTTCCTAGTGCAAATGGATAGTAGTCTACCCTGGCAACCATAAACAAAATCATAAAACATAACACCAACACAGATGGAGTGCTACCCCCCCAACATCCCCCAATGTGGGGGGTGCCCCCAACCCCCCTAACTAAATATACCAATTCTGAGAATTCACTACAGTGGGGAAAAGGGCAAATTCCAGATGGTGGCCAACCATTGGTTTGCCCTAGGAAACCTTTTGCTGAAAGGTTTTTCAATGATTGTGGCTTTGATGATTAGTTGTTCAATGAAGAGCCATTCTCTGAAGTGAGACTTGATGTGATGTAGACCCGCTTGTGTGGGGCAAACTTGAAGTTTATTAATATATATTCATCATTATTTCATTTGCTTTTAAAACATCAGACATCATAAATGTACATAGTCATAACTGGGCTAAAATGGATGGGTATGGGAAGTCTCTAGGGATGAGAATGATTTGACTGTGATGACATGATCGAGATAAACCATTAGCTCAATTTGAAAGACTAGCATACACTTGAGTAATACAAGATGGAATACGTTACTGCAGCCATTTTTTTTATCCCACATGGACATTTTGAGGTGTGCAGAGTGAAGTGACTATAAATAATGGTTATAGACACTCATGGATTATAATAATAGCAGTTTGAGTAGCTCTTTACATATTTAAATATGCTAGACTGCAATTTTGTTATTACTGATTAGTAATTTACTTCTTGCAGGGAAAATGTTTAAGTGCACTTACATTTAAAACAAAAGCATACAAATGTTTTATTAAATAATAAATATAATTTAAAAAGTTCTGGTATGTAGGTAGTCACTTAAAACAGTCAGGAAGGTAAATCCATATTTTGATGTGAATTTATGTCATCTCAAAACAAAAGTGGTGTGTGTAATGGGAGGGAGAGCCCATGGTTGAAAACTGCCTAGGACCCAAAGTACACAGTCACTTAATCTATCAATGAGACATACAGCCCACCCATCACCCCAGGCATCACTAAGTACTTTTATTTTTCCAGTATCCACCAGAGAGAGAGCAGTGCACTAATGTGCTGCAATGTGCAACACTCCCACACTGCCCACAGCATGGTCACGTCAATACTCATTGCATATGCCATGAAGTGCTTGAGCCAGGAATGAAACTCTGTTTGCCTGAGTCATGGAAAAGTCTTTCTGAAAGTCAAATGAACCATAAGGGGAGCTGACACCAGAATGGAGAGCCTATCACTATCAATATTGTTAAAATATGATAACTACATTACACAGTGCCTTCCAAGGTTACAGAATACACTTCATTTACAGTCAGGAGTATGATACATTAACCTCCTTCAAATATTCTTTTTGTGCATATGTACATAGAAACTATCAATGCAGGGTTAAGTTAGTGAAGTTTCTTGCAGGCCTGTTGGTCATGTTTGATTATTTATATATTTATGTATTTATGTGAGTGTGTATGTATTTATTTCCCGATGTAGTTGTTTGAATATTTTTATTAATCACTTATTAACTAAGGAAGTAAAGTTGTCTTCTGACCCTTTTCAGTTGTGAAGTTGGCCACAAGGAACACAATGGATTACACATAGGTACATACACAGACTCTTAAACATGGGACTGAAAACATTACATGCAAATTGTAATATAATATACATTAGCAGCACAAATTTAAGAGCAGAATATACACTTCAACAGCAAACTACATTTGTGTTAGGTAGAAGTAAGTGGAAAATTTTAGCACAGATTACTATAAGAAGAGTGCACCCTTTTGCAAACTAATTATAAAGTGTTTGTTTTGCTGGGGGGATCATGGCTAAGAACAGTTATGTTACATATCTTTGAATTATCGTCCCTTCAGATGACCACTAACTGAAGCTGCACTGTGCACTTTTCATCTCTGAATCCAAGCATTAGACTTCAACAGCACTAATATGTATTTGTTACTGTGTCATTTAGTGACTGCTAATGGTTTAGGAGTCATTATGATTAGCTTTTATCTCTATAACATTGACACTTGCCGACATGTGGTCATTTAACTTTTTCTTCATATTAATAGATTTTGCTCAATCAGGGTATAAATAGGAGACTAAGGCAGCCATTGAGAATGATTTAATGAGTAAAACTTTCATAAATATGGTGTGACAGTGTTAGAACCCTGTGTTCTGAGGAAAGGGTAGCAAAAGAATGATACTGATAATTTCCCTGCAAGTGGGGGACACTGTTCAAAAGGCAAGGAACAACATATTTAAAAGTATAAAATGACAGCCCCTATGTAATGTCATCAGGAGCAGGTAAGTAAAAGCAGTAGAGTGAAATCAGAGCGCAGCAAGAGAATATTCCAGTCTTGCAATAAATAAACATCACAGGTTTCCTTGCTTCTGGAGTTAGATGGTTGGTAGGCATGTAGCAGTATATCTTGTGGTCACTTCAGAAACTTATCACCTACTATGTCTAGGTGCATTTGTGTGTGTGTGTGTGTGTGTGTGTGTGTGTGTGTGTGTGTGTGTGTGTGTGTGTGTGTGTGTGTGTGTGTGTGTGTGCATGTGTGTGTGTGTGCGTGTGTGTGTGTGTGTGTGTGTGTGTGTGTGTGTGTGTGTGTGTGTGTGTGTGTGTGTGTGTGAGTGTGTGTGTATATCTTCTATATAGGCATTGTCAATCGAACATTAAATAGCTCATTCAGTTCCTGCCTTCCCTTAAATCATATTTCTCCCTCAAAACAATTGTCTTGTCCACGAAAGAAGAATGAGAGTCTCTTTTTTTTTCCTTTTCTCTTTTGTAGTATAAATCATTTGATTAACTTTTGCAAGTAAATACATGCATATGCAGTGCAATAAGGTGTATGCCATGTTGTTCAATATAAAAAAAGGCACTCAATGTAAAATTTGCATTACATATCCTTATCCCTGAAAGTACTGTGTGTGTGTGTGTGTGTGTGTGTGTGTGTGTGTGTGTGTGTGTGTGTGTGTGTGTGTGTGTGTGTGTGTGTGTGTGTGTGTGTGTGTGTGTGTGTGTGTGTGTGTGTGTGTGTGTGTGTGTGTGTGTGTGCATGTGTGTTTGAAGGTCTAACCAAAATATTAGATATTTACAACTAGTTACCTGTGATAATAGTTAGCCTCCCATTTCCTGAAGGAGAAGAAGACTTGCAAGCTAGAACTTTTGATGGATATCAAATACCATGGTTGCTGATTTAGAGGGATTCAGAATCAGCTTATTATCTATTAGCCAAGAACAGACTTGGCTAAAGATATCCCATATACCTTTCTGCTCAAGATTTGTGATTGTTTTCTTCCCATAGCAGAATAATATCATTTGTGCAAATCTGCATAAATAGTTAACTGTAACTCATGGACAGAAAGTAACAGCTAATTGACGAATAAAGAATTATAGTGGACTGGGTCCAGTATACAGGCAAAGGCTTTCCTGTAAGGAGTTGTCATTGTTCAAAGAAGATGTCACCCATTCTTACATAGAGTGCACAGTCTGTTAAATATCTGCTGATCATTTACAAATATAATGTTTGCTCTGAAGCCATGTGGTGCTTGAGCAAAAAGGCTACTGTGTGTATGTATATATATATATATATATATATATATATATATATATATATATATATATATATGTGTGTGTGTGTGTGTGTGTGTGTTTGTGTATATATATATATGTATATATATATATATATATATATATATATATATATATATATATATATATATATACACACACACATTGATATTGGCATGTAACTAGTAATATCTAAGTGTCAGGGAATCTTCTATACAGGAAAGAAAATCTGTAAATCAGCATGTTAAAGAATGTCAGGAACTGTACAAGTCTTCAGACATATGTTTGCAATGCAGTCAAAGAGCTTAGCTGTTACCAGATTTATGAAATTTTAGAAATGACAGATGGAGAAAGAGAAAAACAGATATAGATATGTTTTCATAAAAACGAATATTCACTAACTGTTTTACTGTCATTATAACTCTTTCCCTGCACTGTTACAATACTGGAATTTGTTATATTAAGTAAGGAAGGTTTGGCTCGTTCATTGGGAGTTGTGTGGTGGGTGGGTCAGATCTCCCATCCACAAAGAGAAAAAATAACAATAAAATTAAAAATAAATTACCTGTTCAGTGGAAGTTGTAAGCAGGTCCCTAATTTCAAAGAGCTTATGTGTATTACAAGTCATGAAGGTCTTAGTCTTGCAAATGCATTAACAAAAAGTACATGCGCCACATGGATAATGTCCCCCCGGCTTACTTCCTGAAAGGCTTTAACTCTACGTTTATATAGCTTTTTAAAACCAGCCAACAATTGCCCTATATTTTTGCCTTTACAATATGTAAAGTGAAAAGCATCTAGTACAAAAATACTGCAAAATCTAAGAGCCCTAAGATGAGACAACATTTCTCAAACATTTCTTCGACCTTAAATATGTGGTTTTCAAAGGTTGTAGTGACCCTCATTGGTTCACTGACCCTTAAATGCTTTCCCTCTTTTGTCCTATAAACTAGTAAGTCTCCCTTGTTTATCTCCTATGTCCTAGCACAGGCCTGCTGTACAACTGCATGGTTATAGCCTCTGCTAAGAAAACTACTTTGCAATTCATCGGCTCATTTTACAGAATTTTCTGGGTGGTAAAAAAATTGTTTGTTTCTTACAAACTGTGAATTTGGAATATTATATATCATGAAATTAGTATGGCAACTTGTTGCTTTATAATAATGAATTTCTAGAAAACTGTTTTCTTTATAAAGATGTCATAACTGAACCATCTATTAACTTTGTAATAGTTATAACCAGGAAATAAACCAACAAATGAAGTTATTAGCATTTAAATATTCTATAAATTGTAACTTCTTCAAATTTCCAGTCCATGATAAACAAATGTCATTAAAAATCTTCACTATATTTCCATATTGGAAATAGGATCTAGGTCCTAAGACTTCACTTCTCCTAGAGTAGTCTCTGTTACCCAACCTGCACCTTAGATTTTCTGAAGTGCTCGTCCGACTAGAATTTCTAAAACTGGAAAGTACAAAGAAATAATCTCCACTGTGGGTCTTGTGGCAGCCCTCACTTCCAGAAGTAAAATAAGTGTGTGGATTATGAATGGTATTATAATTAAACTTGGATTTAAAATATGCTATGAATAGGTCAATATATATTTCAGCTGACACTACCCCTCACTGCTATATCTTTTATTTGGAGATAACACTTATTTATGTGGAAAAACTTGAGAATTCCTTGTATAGCTAAACTCATTTTATTTGCCATTGATTTCTAGGATGTATCTATTACAAAGTTAATAGATGGTTCATGTAAGACCTTTTTGTATAGAAAGACATTTTTTAGAAATAAATACTTGGCTCCCCAAGCTTCAGACATGAGAGTCATAACACAAGAATAAGAGAGAAATATAGGTAAATAATGCTGATTGTTTAAAGCAGCTTTGATCAGAATCTCCATACAATCAAATAGTCATTAAAATATCAAATTGTTAAATGCAGGTGCATTATTAAAAGCTGCTAGTGAATGAACTATTGACTAGTAAGCTGATATTGAATAGTGTATCGCTGGTTTAATAAAGTAATAAAAAAATCATATGGCAAAGAAATATTGGTTATTACAGCTAAAGTTATATTTCTGGAATAGGCCATTGGCTGCTGCTTCTCAGTTTCTCTCACTTTTTCTCATTTTTCCTTAATTATTGTTCACCTGGGCTGAATATGCTAGAAGTAAAGAAGAAAGACTGGGGTATCACATGGATTATGTAAAGGATGTCTGCCATTTGATAAGGTAGCAATTTATATTTGAAAATGTAGCACAGATAAGTTAGAAACAAATATGGATATCATCCAAGTTGACAATTATTTCTTGATTTGATATCTTCTGTGCTCTTCATCCTGTTTTATTACTTTCAGCAAGGCTAAATTTCTAAACTATGACTGAGGTCTGTGTACAAAGGGTTCCTCTCCCACCTCCCTCAGGCAGCTTGTCAAATGAATGGGAGTCACAAGCAGGGGACTTTGTGGAGCATTTTAAATGACACGATTATGCTACTGATCATGCACACATCGACATGTATTATCTGTGGCTGGTAGGAATGTGCAGTGTAGCTGTATGATAGGAATTACAAACCTTTTTTTGCCATTTTATTTAATGCCCTCTTCCTGAAACCTTCTTTACCATTATATTTGATGTCCCCTTTCATACTCATACACATCACTCAGAATATGATGACATTAATTTCTCTATTCCCTATGAATTTCAGGTCACTGCAACTATGGTGGTAATAGTTTCTCTGCCTTACTTGAATCTGCCGATATCTCTATGTGTGTACATGCTAGGTTACTGAAGAATAGTTGGTGTTATTTAAGAACTTAATGTTGGATGAAGCATGGCTTAAATGTTATATCCCTACCATTATTTTTGTGCTTTCTTTTAGCATCAGGCAGCTTGGAAGTACAACCTACATAAATATTTAAATATTTTTCATGTGTAAGCCCTCAAAGATGTGTACATTTTTGTAGGGAGAGAAAACTGAGAGAAAAGTAAGGAGCGATTTATTTTGTCAATACAAATCTGGTGCTCCACTTCATTGTCAGTGGCTCTTTAAATACATTTCATAGCTTCACTTTCACAATAATTACTGTATTATATACCATTGTGTATTATACATGCATTGCATGTTGTATAAGATTCAGATTTTATGCAACATTTTATAAAAACAGTGTTATGTAACATGTATAGAAGCTTACATGTTGGAAATGTCATTAATTACCATCTCTGATATTCATATCTGTTTTGTATCAAAGAACCTTGAAAAAGACTCAGATTTTTTTTCTTCTAAAAAATAGAGTTTTCTTAGCAGGGGAAATCCATCATTTTTCCTTGCTTTCATTGTGAAAGATTTAGTCCTGCTTTACTGCTACGTGTTGTCCATCAGAAATCATTTGATGGCCCCTCGAGCCCCTGCTCTTGTATGCTTGATGTAACAGCAGTAGATTCAGAAGGATGACCAAGGCAAGAATCATACTTCAGCTTAACACCAATCTCTAAAGACTTTGTGCTCAATATCTCATGTTGTTTGAGGAGCTGAACCAAAAGGCCAATTTATCTGAGCAAACCCCTGAGATTATAAGAACATAGTAAATATATATGGACGTGTCCAATGCCAGACATTCACTAAGCTACACAGACACAGTGTGGAAAACTTACTAAGCTACCGTATAAAAGTAAATTTGCTCAATTCAGGATGTGATTTTTCAGAAAACAAGAAAATGTAAGTAATAGTTTAGATGCATTTGAAAAGAAAAAGAAATTAAATGTATTAGATTTTCAGTCCTAGCTTTTGAAGTAAAATGAGAATTATACAGCACCTTGCCATGTAAGGGCTTAAATGCATTTTCCAACATGTCAAGCAATATACACAAAAACCTGCATCACCTGTCTTATGGGATCAGTATATTGCAGACCAGTGTATGACTGCAATCAGGCATGCCTGTTTTGTTCAACAATATGCACCTTCATGTTTTGCAAGTGCAGATGCTGATTCACCAGCCTGCAAGCAAAGGCACAGAAATCTCTGTTTTACTTACAAGTAATGCAGTCTACATGAATAGGCTTGCTGTCAGAAAAACAATACACCACAATCTCACTACATAAAATATCAAATAAATTGAGTAGCTTAATTATTGGTGAGTGATACTGTGTTCAGTGATTCTGTTTTGTAGCTGGGTTGTATTATCCTTTTTAAAGTCTAGTTTTATAAGAAACTGATATCCTTTGGACTTTCAGTTTCAAGATTTTTAGAATACTTTCAAAAAATAATTGTGCATTGATTAGTCTGTTTTTGGCATTGCATGGATTTCTTTAATGAATGCCTTGGGTTCTTGTCCACAATGCTGTGTTTCTTGTGTCTCTATAACAGGTGTCTGTTTTACATGAATGTTTCATTTCTCAGTAGTCTGTGATTTTAGTGAGATAACCACACCCCAAATGCCCTTGGAGAGGTGGTAAAATTGATAAAAAAAATTATGGCAAATCCAATCTGGCAAGGACATGGTGCAGTACACGTAGTTAAGTACCATTCCAAATGTCAGACACCAGATGGCAACTGCTATTTGAAGGGTGACTTGATACTATTGATGGAAATACAGTTTCAGCACTAGTTTGTGAGGCTATTTCAAGAGCATAATGTACAAACTGCTTATTAGAAGTCAAGTTGCAGAAACACAAAGAAATGAATTGGGAAAAGAGCCAGAGGAATAGAGTATGAACCTCATTAACCTGTACACAGGCACTGATCAACACTTGTCCCTATGTTCTATAATAAAGTTAGAACCAGTCTTCAGCATAAGTGTTCAGATTTTGACTTTTTCAAATTTTATTCTTGTTGCTACCAGTTGCATAGCTGTGAGTCTTTTTTAAATATTTTAAATAGCATGACTTTAAACCTGCCTTGTCTTCATTTGTAATCTCTGCCTGCTTAAAGAAAGACTGAAGTGGTGTCTCCTAGAAAATACAGCAACTACTCATTTAGTGCTGCTGTAAGCAATGGGCTCTTAAACAGACCATCACTTAACCGAGTGTCTATGAACCCTGAAGATTTCCATATGCGATGCCGTCTGCTCACCTCATTATTAAACTGAGTAATGAGTGAATAATTAACTTTTGTTGACATGTACCATCCCTCTGACCTGTACACTAATGTATAAGTGTGATGACTTATGTTGTTTGACATCCCATTAACCAGAATAGAGGATGATGTTTTAACTTAAAGTATTCTGTGGTGAAAAGCATGAGGTATGCCTTCTTTTTGCGTAAACATTTAATGAAAGTAATTGAGGGTATGCAAACACAATGTCCTATCCCATGCATGTGATATAGAAGGTAAGGTAGTTGCTTGGGTGCTATTATGAGGAACAAGGGGCCACTGTACAAATTGACTGCCTAGCACTGCAGCTCCATGCCTGGATGATATTAAAAGTTATTTTTTAATTGCATTTGGAGGCTTAAATAACTCATTTCATGATGACATTATGTTTAAAGTAGATTACATGATAAAATGGCTTTTAAATCACCAAAATAGAAAGAAACATTAACAAAATTCTGAACCATGTCAAGGAAATGAGTAAAGAGTTTGTGGCCTGAGATTTGACGTACATGAAGCTAGGGAAAACATTAACAAAAACAGCAGCAAATGTTTGAGTTTAGGCAGAAAAATGTAACTGATTGGAAAGTGTAGTAAAGTTGAAGGATAATGATATTAAAAAAATCCATGCAGAGAAATTTTATGAGAGAAGCTGCAAGATTTAGAATGCAGAAGTGACAGAGAAAGCATCAAAGTTATCAGGATGCGGGAAGGTCTCTGGGGCAGTGTTATATGTAGAGCAATGGATATTATAAGTAACTCAAGGAATTGTCTGATTAGATAATCAAATAGACAGAGCAAATAGGGTTGGCACATTCTCTGGAAATGCTGAGAGACTAAGATACTTAATTGTAAATGCTGAAGCTACTGGCCGCAGGAATGGATTGTTAAGACTGCAGTAACCAGGTAGTGCTTTGTGACTGTAGAGTTAAATAGTAGATGGTTTTGCACTGCAGGTTTATTTTAAATAAAACGTTCTGTTTAGGGCAGACTAGCATTTAAGACAAAGGAGAGCAGTAACATTTCTAATATACCCTGCAATGAACAAAGTCATTTGGAAAGGAAATGTATTATGCATTGGGGATACTGTTGGTGGTTGAAAGGAAGAGGGGATTTCCTTCCAAATACTTTAAAAGGCATACATGAGAAATGTCTGATGATTTCATGTGCCCTGAGCAAGCATATGGGAGGGGACCAAGCATGGTATCAATAGAAAAAATGGAAATAGACCAGAAAAAGGAAACCAGCAAATGGTGCAGACAGTTAACCAGAGCAAGCACATTAGCATGCCTGTCATGTGGATGCAGGGTTATAGAAAGGAATCTACATATACTAATAACTGTCCTGAGGCAGTTGATTCCATTGGAGGGAGACTCCTTTAAAAGTTAGGCACTCGCAGAGAGAAAACTGGGAAGAAGTTGGTGACTTGGGTACTTTGAGAGGGGAGGAGGGAGGCCAACTAGGGTCCAGAAGGAAAAGTTGTGAGGATATGCAGCAATATAAGTGACAAGATTGATATTCCTCTAGACCTGCCCAGGGAGAGGTCCCATGGTTGTGTGGGTGAGGAGAACACTACTTTGAGAAGGTAGAAATGATGGCCTAATGGATAAAGTACTGTTTGAAAAGATGTTAAGTAATGCTGCACTTAATTGTCTCTTTCTTCTGTCTCTGGTTATATATTTATACTATCCTACATCATGAATGTATATATGTGGTATGACATAACAGGGAACCCCAATATCTGTGGGCAAAGGGCATGTAACTGAGACCATCCAGAGTGGTACTGAGGTGGTGTTTATGAGATCCTCTGTAGTCAAAGGACATAATGTGAATTGCATTATGTCAAAGCCAAGCTGAATGAAATTACATTGCTTTGGTCCTGGTGCAAGACATAACAATGAACACATAGTTTGAATGACAGTAAGACTAATGCACATACAGTTATAATTAAAATATTAACAACACAATAAATTACCACAATTTGACAGGAAGACATTAGACAGTATTATACTAGTAGGTATTGCAAGACTATGACTTCACATTTTGATTGCTTAGAATATTGCACTTCATCAGTTGTAGTATGACATATTCTGATGTTCATATTGCACATGTATGGAGTGGTGACAACACTCCTAACTATTACACATTCAGGAAGTAATAGCATAAGAAATCGGGTCTATATTAGATCATCAAAGTGTTAATACTTCGAATGGTCTAATATCGACCTAAAAACAGAGAACGCTAAAAATAGCGAAGCTGCAGATAACCAATTTTTTTCCTAGGGAAAGAATTTGGTTGTCCGTTACTGTGGCTTCGCCATTTTCAGCACTGTGGTGGAAAGTTACGGGTTGGATTCAGGTAAGTGTGCGATTGTGCAGACTTTAGGGTTAGGGAGGGGTATGTGAGTTAGGGTTAGAGTGCGGGTGAGGTGAGTGTGCGATAGTGATGGACCTTAGGGCTAGGGTTTGGTTTAAGGATAGTGGATAGATAGTACTGTATGTACAGTTTAGTGTAGGGTTAGATGTAGGATTTTAAGTGTATGTGTGTGAATTGCTGTTTTTTTGGTGTGCTTGTGTTGTATGCTTTTGTTTCTCGAAACAGTGAATTTTTTTCCCAGGGAAATAATTCGCTGTTCTGAGCATTGGATATTTTTGGAGTTCATGGTTAGCAGTTCGAGGTTGTGGTATTCGATGTTGAGCTGTTTCGATGAACTGATATAGACCCTAGGAAATCAGGCTAACTGTGCCAGTTGTTGAAGCAATTTGCCACAGTCATTACTATAGCTGATACTTTGTAGCAAGTGACATATTTATCTAATTATTCACTGTCATGCCTGGCACTCAGGTTTAGCAGCATTATGGATAGAGGGAAGAAGCTGCTGTTCAGTCTAGATGTTTTGCAGTGTAAACTGTCATAGCACCTGCCCAAGGAAAGGTAGAAGCACAACCCATAGGCAGGGTGAGTAGGTTCATTGATTTTCTTCCTAGCCCTTTCCACACAGCAAGTCTCGTGCAGATCATCCATGGTTGGGAGTGAGGAACCAATTACTTTTTTTGCTGTCCTCTCTACCCTCAAGAGAGCCTTGCAATCAGATGCTTTGCAGTTACCATACCAAACTATGATGTTATTTGAGAGGATGCTCTCGATGGTCCCCCTGTAGATGGCTTTGAAGATGGATGAGACAGGTATGCCTTCCTCAGTTTCCGTAGGAAGTGTGGAGGTTGTTGTGGCGTCTTCACTGTGTGGCTAATATGAGTCGACCAGGATAGGTCATCAGAGATGTGCACCCCCAGGAACTTGGTATTTCTGACTCTTTCCATTGCCACCACATTCATTTCCAGAGGCTGATGCATCTCCTGAGTCCTCCTGAGGTCCACTATTAATTCTTTGGTCTTACTTACATTTAAGGCCAGATTGTTGCTGTCGTACCAGCCTATCAGATGCTCCACTTCATCCCTGTAGGCTGTTTCCTCACCATTTCTGACAAGACCTATGACAGTGCTATCATCTGTGAACTTGATGATTTTGTTGGATTCATGCCTTGTCATGTCAACAAGATGAACAGCAGAGGACTCAGGACTCAGCCCTGAGGGACACCTGTGCTCAGTGTAATACTGATTGAACTGTTATGTCCCACACATACTTTTTGGGGTTTGTTGATGAGAAAGTCCAGTATCCAGTTACATGGGGGTGTTGATGCCCACCTGGATCAGATTTGATATCAGATTCTGTGGGATGACAGTGTTAAAGGTGGAACTAAAATAAATGAACAAGTACCCAGATGGACATATTAGGCACTGGGGGTAGTTACAATCTTGTGCTCAAAGGCAGTAAACCAAAATATATTATAGAGTTATGAATGTGCAGGATTATGCCTGTGAGAAATGACAGTTGCAGCTGATCATGTGGGTCAGTGTTCTATTATATTCTACTTTAATCTTTTTGCTATTTTTATCAAAAAAATGTTTTCAGAATTTTGTAAAACAATAGAGCTTTAAAGCCAACATCGCAGAGACTTTGGCAGTTTAGAGTTGATGTAGTTGAAAAGATGCATGTATGGTATGTAAATCTTTTAAGTTTATTAACTCCATACAGTTTGTTACATTCACATGCAGTACTCATGTGTGGTGTACCATATCTCATCAGTGATTGGCTGCTTCATTTCCTACCCTATCCCTACACCCCATCCCCTTAGTTTCAGTATGGATTCACTTCTCCTTCCTGTTGGTATGATTTTCACTCTTGTAGTATTCCAATACATCTTTCCATTGATTTTTCATTTTCCCCTCCAATCCTTTCTTCATTCTGTTCAACTTCTTACATCCTAATCCCATGTCTATGATCGTCTTGTGTAATTCATGCTCCAGTACTACTTTTGTCTCCTTCTACTTTTGGGTAATGATGGTTTTAATTTTGGTACTCAGCAGTCTGATAATATTTATTTCTCTTTCTTCCCAGATGCTATTGCTTTTATTTAAGTTATTCATGCATACAGCACATTTTTATACTCCTAGTTAACTTCTATAGCTCCTTATGTCATCCAGACATTTTGGGGGGATGACTTTCTTAACCAAGTAACCTAAGAATTTGTAATAAATAGCATAGCAAAAGGCATGGTATAAGTAATACAACGATACTAAAATTGCTAATCTAGCATGTTCTGCAGTGGAAATATTAATATGAGTTTGTCTCTCTTGTTATTCATATTTTCATATTCTCATTTATATTTTCATAACTAAGAGAGTGGGAGAGTGATGTGAAATGCTGTGCTGAGAGGCAGAGAAATACAGTATTAATGTCCACTTACACACTTACCACACTAGAGATGTTGTTAGTTGTTGGGTAGCAATTATGAAGATATGCAGTATGTCCATACATATATTAATACTTTGTAAACCAAATGACTTGCAAACCATTACATGGCATCCACAGAAATCAAAGAGGATGTTGAAGAATTATAATTTGCACATCTTAAGAGATATTCAGTGTTATTTCAATTGCAATGGTTAATTATAGAATTCAGCATAATGTTTTTCATATCTTTGTAAATATCTGAATAAACAATAATCAGACAGGAATTTCTTTTTATCATATAAAAGCTCATGTCAGATAAACAAAAGTATTCCTACAATATTTGTCCAGGTTGTATTGTTTCCAAGATAAGACAATTTATAAAACTTTAGAGAAAAACATAATTCTGAGTTTGTGTGCACTTTAATTTATCCTAGTCCTGATGTAAAGATTCTGAATGTATTGATTATCATTACTGTAAAAAAGGTCTTTTACTAATATTGCTATTTTACCTCTTTAATAGCTTTTAATATTCACAAGGTATTTACATTTGTTTGTCTTATGCTTTTTAACTCAATTTTCAGAAAATGCTCTGTGATGTTATTTTGTGGTCTGTCATTCCATGCCACACAGGTGTTAATGAGTTAAGCTCTATATACAGAATTCCCTAGTTTGCTCTGTTTCCTTTTGGAATTCGTATCCCCAAATCTTCTGTGCCTGCTTCCAGACTTCTTATACCCAGGCACAGTCCTAGAATATATGCATCATTCCTTCCTCTTCCTCCTTAATCCTCCAGCATCTACTGCCCTCCTTTCTGCCTTCCTTTAACATTCTTACAGCTTTAGATATACTGAAGCAGTATTCGCAAAATGTGATCTACTACTCTCTGTACCTTCTACGTCTGTCTTGCTGCCTAAGTTGTCTTCTGCCAGTATCCTTCAACTCCGTTCCATCCCCCCTCTCCCTTCTCCAACCTTGTCATTTATTTCCCTTAAAGCTTCATACATCAGTATGATCCTTCCCTCCTTAATATCTTCCATTTACCCGAGGGTGCCATCCTCTCTCATTTCTCCTTCCCTTCCTGCTGTTCCTTTATCCTGTTGTCTCTTCTGATTTATTTTTCCAGGTCTCCCTGAGTACCATCTAGTTCTACACTGGGCTTCTGGTATTGTCTATTTCTGTGTTTACTCCTCCATGGTTTTAAATCTTTTCCCATCATCCTTTTCTCTACATAAGAAATCTTCCACTTGATCTATTTCACTTTGCTTCCAGATTTCCTATTTTTCCTATCGTTGCCCCTTCTTTCTGTGCCCCATAGTATTTTGAGATTCCCTTCATACCACTCCATGCATCCCAGTTCTTTTAGCATAGTTTCATCCATGTCCTTTATTAAGTTTTTTCATATCTCCTCCCCCTTAATCTCTTCTGCTCTGTTTCTAGTCAACGAATGCTATTACATTTAACAGACTAAAGCTGGAATATGTGGGAGCCCCCCTTCCTATTTATTTTAATTTTTGCCCCACTAAGTCATTTCCCCTTGCTTTTATTATTCTAGACCTCTATGTATTTTTGCATTTATTGTAACCGTTCATCTCTAGTAGCTATTTGTATGGTAAAGATCAGGTGGATGATTATTGAAAATATCATCACCCTTGCTGTATTATATTCCTAAGTAATGAAACTGAGATTTTGTCCACTCATTTTCGTCAAGCATTGCTAAATTTGGCTGCCACTGCCTGCTCCTCAGTCACAAGTAAGAAAAGCCATGAGGATAGTGGACACCCCTGTTTGGTTCCCCTTTCTAGCCTTGTCTCCTTAGATACTCCTCCATTTATCAGGATTTTGATTTCTGGGGTTTGGTATATGGTCTGTATGTAATGTATGAACTTTTAGTCTACCTCCCTTTGCAGTAATGTCTTCCATAGGAATACCTGCCTCACATACCAGCAGTCTTCTACAGGTCAGAGAGCACAATACCACCTTTAAGTTCCTGCTTCTTTCCTCCCAGTGCATAAATTATAGCATATCTTTCTATTAGCCTTCCTTCTTTTCCTTCACAAAACCATTTTGCCCTCCTTCCATCATTATTCTGAGGAATTATGCATCCAGTCTTCTTGCTAATACCTTTGCTAAAATGTTGATATCTACATTAATCAAAGAGATAGGCCTATAATTTCCCTCTTCCTTCTTTTTGGTCCACCTTTAAGTATCATAGATATCCTGGACCTCCTCATAGTTTTAGTTAAGTTTCTCAAGTCTTGTGTTCTCTTGTATTCCTCCTCTAGGACCTTCTACATTTTTTTCCCTTCCCAGTAAAATACTGTTCATTTTATTTATTTATTTTTACTAGGAAAGTCTGACTGGGAGTTAAAAAGCCTTTTCATTGATGGCCCGTGGTTACATACAAAAGTTATTATGGCAATGTGCAAAACATCTGGGTGGCACCGTGGTGTAGCTGTTAGCATTGTCTCCCCACAAGAAGTGGTTCTCCGTTTTGATTCTTGGTTGGGGTCCCTAGTCTGCATGTCCTCTCTGCATTCTCGTAAGTTTTTCTGAGTGCGCTGGTTTTCTCCCACATTCTAAAGACATGCAGTAGGTGGACTGGGTACTCTAAATTGAACCTAGGGCCAACTACATGTGAGTGTGTGCAGTGCACCCCCTGAGAAGGGTTCGGCCTTGGGCTATAAACCTGAGCTACAGAAACAATGAGTGCTAAAAGGTGCTTATTGCCCCACATGGTGTGTAAACGAAAGAGAGCAAAAAAATCTATTAAAGCAACATAATTTATGATGTTATAACCAAGATATATTCAGAGTTAAACAATTAATTAATTGCACTGTGCAACAGATATACATTAACTGGGATCTTTTATAAAAATTATAAAAAAGTTTTGAATTTTGCGGACACATGCATTAAAATGAATGTTTTATTAACCTTTATAAAAGTGCATTTTTGGTTATTGCACTGTACAATACACATACTTTAAAGGAAATATTTATACAAAGATAATATTGGTGATAGGAAGGCACTAAAGAAAGAAGGGGGTTATGATTGCTTGGTGCTCAAGTTGGGCTGACACAAGTGTAAAAGAATGAAGACAGAGAGTAATATATCCTTGCACAATGGAAAGGAGATTCTGGGATAGAGAAAACGACTGATGAATTTCTGTAAGGGGAGGATGAGTTAGTCAAGAACATAAAGCAGATGTATTAGGGGAGGTCTGTGTTAGTCATAGATATATGTGTTTGTGATTAGAAGTAGATGAGGACCATGAGAATGTCAGTGATATATTAGAGGAGCACTTTAATGATGTTTACATTAGAGGAAGTGAGTCTGCACAAGAGATGTTCTGTGATTGGTGACACAGTATGCTGTTGTATGGAGAGAGCTAGTAGGAGAGGGGCAGCATATCAGGTGGTTCAGAACAATGGTATTAATGTGTCAAGATGGAATAATTTTGCATCCTCTTTTAATGTTTCTGATGCATGTATTTGGTAGAAGGAGGTTGGGAGGGAGTTCCACTGTTTTGCCTTGTGGCAGGCATATAGTGCATTTCCATGAGAGCTGTCTGAGGGAGTCACATTTGCCAGCCAGGCATTGTTCAGATGAACAGAGAGAACAAGAAGAGATATAGTATTACAGTAGACTTCTGAGGGTGATACCAGCTTGTTTAGTGGAGAGTTTTTTGTGTCATTTTTAATTCTTTGCATTTGAGGAGGTTAGGAAAGTTGAGCCATTTAGCTATTTGAGAGGTACACAGTTCAGTTACAGAGACAGAAGGACTTGGGTTCACTTGAATCAGGCAGTGGATGAATGATTTTAGAAATGGAGTTGAGACAGTTATATTTGCTGGAGACCAAAAGAGCAGAGTGCAGTCTGGTAATACAATGAAATATAGTTGCCCCCACCCCCCCCACCTCAGATGCTTTTTCACTGGAAACAATCTATGAGGTAGAATGGCTAGTGAGAAAGAAAAGTTCTTGTTACTCTGACTGTTGGAGGCTGGCTGAGGAGATGGCTTTCACAATAAGTTTTTGCTCTGTTAAGGTAAACTTATCTAAAGAGTTGCACTAGATTCAGCTAAAGCATTAAAAGAGGTGCTCACAGAGCACACTAGGACAGTACAGACAACTCTAATGAAAAAGTGATGGAAAAACATTCTGTATGTGATCTTTGGGCATTACCTTATATCAGTTTTAATTGAAGATGCCTTCTTTTTCTTGGTTTAAAGAAATCTATTTGGGCTTCCAGCTTTCCTCTCCATCATCTTTTATAGTTTTCCTTAATTCTTCCTTTGTCACCGTTTCATTAAGCTTATGTCTTTATTCATCATTCAGTAAATGACCTACTATGACCTTTTCCCAGATGCACACTGAGGATTTATTCTATTCCTTTTGTTTGTAAATGACCCTGTAGTATTCATTGAATCTTTCTTTGATTAATGTGTTCTCTTCTAAATAGTCTGCTTCTCCTCACCTTATCCACTGTATCTCTCTCTCTGTATGCTTCTCCTTGTGTTTCTTGGCAAGCTGCTTCAATTTGCCTCCCCCACTATTCACCAGTACTCCTTCCAGTACCACTGTTGAATTTCTTGCTCCAAAATAATTTTACTCTTTAATTCCATTCTTGCTGCCTTTTTTCAGTTCTGCAATATTTCCCTTCTACTGCATGTCTTTGATCTTCCCTCTGTACCACCTGTTTTTCTCACTCTGTCTCTCTTCAGCTCCTCAATAATCCTTCATTTTTTTCTTCGGTTATTTCCTTCTGCACTCATCAGTTTACCCCTGGCAGTACCCCTGGCAGTAACCTTGATCCCAGTCATTTTCCCACTTGATACCTGTCTTTCATATTATCCCATACTGACTCCTTTATTAGTCCTTTATTAGTCCTTTATTAGTCCTTGGAGTGATCCCTTGTTCTGTCACCTTCCACTTATAAATAGCCCATCTCCACTCACTTTTCATTATTTTGTGTTTCATTCCTTGGGCGAGTTCTTGTCTTTACAAGTTGTTATATTCCCTTCTTCCATGTGACCGGTCTCTTTCCATTTCTAGGCTGACATTGTGGTCTGCCCTGTAATCTCTGTTCCATCTCTTCCTGTCTGTGTTCTTTATGCAAAAATGTTCTTGTAGAATCCTTCTTCATCCCTGTTTGTTGCACATATATTTACTGCTGTACAGCATGCACCTTCTATCCTTCCTTCCCAGATGATCAATCTAACTATCACACATTTTATTATTTTTCTGTGATTATCTGAAGCTCTCCTTGAAATAATATTGCTACTTACCTCTCTACACACCTCACTTGCTTTTCTCCATTTGGATAGTCACTATGTGATATCTTTTCCCCATCTCTACTTTTGAGTATTGTTTCTTGTAATATAACAATATTTCCTTCACTACTTTTAACATGTAACAGGACAGTGTCTCCTTCATTACTTTTAACTTTACTTGTGTTCTCCTTCTTGTGATTTGATACATTTTCCTGGTTGTCTAGCCCTCCCCACCCCCCATTCCCACTTTCACAGTTGTTGCCAGACAACATAAACCTTCCTCTAGGCCTGCTTTTGAAGAATGACATTGACTTTTTTGGCAGGTGCTTATACTCTGACCCCTCATCACATTCCCTGGCTTCTGGATCCCTGCCTTTTGGCTCTTGCATGTGTGTGGATATGCCCTAGATGTGAACCTTCTAAGACTTTGTTTTGTTCCTTTTTAGTGCACCTCACATTAAGTCATTATATGTTAAACCATTTCTAATATGACATTTAAATTACAGCACTCCCATTCATTGGTCTCCCCTGTTCACTGTTGTTCACCGGTCTGGTGTGCCAGCTTCATTTTTATGACCATCAAATATTTTTTTGGTTTGCATTTGTATAGCTCTTTGCTATGCTATGCGTATACCACTATTCCTTTAGCTCACATTTGCCAGTTGCGTGTTCTTTAATTTGCTTTTCCCTTGTTTCCTCCCATACATTCTTTTTCACACCTCCCCCAGGTGCAACATCAGTGGTTAGACTTTTCTGAAACATAGACATTAATTTATGTTTACTGCAGTTTATTGCACATCCGTAAGTAGCTAGTTTTTGGAGGTTTTCCTCTATGCAACCTTATATGAAATAACCAATATTGTCCCAGGAATTGCATCATTTCATACTATTTTTATGAAGTGTTGATGTTGTGTTCCCTAGGGTGTGTTTCACAGGGTAAGGATCTGTTTCATTTAATACATCCTTCTTGCACTGTTCATAGCCACCTGCCTTTAAATGTCCCTTAATTTCATGCATTTACTGCTTCTGCCCTTTTGTGGTACCTTTCAGTCATTGTATAGTCCTGCCTTCAACCTTTAAATGCTTTTGTCCTGCTTATTTTGTTTACTTATTTGTCCAGAATTTCACTTTTGAGTCAGCTGAGCCATGCAACACACCATCCTCCCATCTCCTTTAAGCTCTCCCTTGTCTGAGTCGGTTTCCATTTTATTCTCTGGCTTTGTACTTAAATCTCCATTGGAAGAGGATTTTCACTCTTATCTTACTTTGGTACATCTGTTTCACTTGTTTCCCCTCCATCATCTTGTCTCGTTTATCATTTCATCGTGGCTGCCTTTGTAATGTCTTTATTTCCTGCACATCTCTTTTGCTGGCTTGTGGCTCCTCAGCACTTCCTGGTCTTCTCTTCTTCCCAGAACAGGTTTCAGCATATACATTACACGTCCTCCCAGTGTCTCTGCATCACCTCTCCCATCTCTGAGGTTGCTTTCCCATTTCATGTCTTGCAGACCATTCAGAATTTTACTGCCTAGATTTTGTAGCTATGTTACTTTGTTTCAACTTTTGAACATCTTCTGTATTGTGTAGCCTGAACCATATTCCTTTCTGCTATACTTTCAGAATATTTTAAGTATGCAGCTTCTCTATTCATACTTAGTACATCTAATACCGCCAGCATAGCTTTTCTTTTATTATAGAGTGTTTCTGAGTAATCCTCAACAATATGAACATCCCTAAAAATGAGATAACTTTAAATCTTTCTTCTTGCACTTATTTCATTTTTACAGTAAATGAAAGGAAATGTGCCAAAAATGCCTGGGTCTGATTTCTACTACTGCTTCCCACTGTCCTGTTCTGTATTTCCTGGTATTAGAAGTCTCTCATGTAATATCTACAATAGAAATTGCCCCACTTCACTGTTGCCCACTCTTTCTCTTGTGTTTTAAATATCCTAATGTTACTCCTACTGTTTTATTGTATCTGTTACTTCCTGTATTCTCTGAATCTGGTCCTACATCTCAGCATTAATTGTTGCTTTAATTTACTTCAGATCTTGCAACTTCCCTTGTAGCATTTTTACTTTTATTTGTGGTTCTATTGTTTGTTCATTTCAAGGAGTTCACAACCTGGCCTACTGTGATTACCTTTTCAAATAAAATGAACATTTTTTTCTTCCTTATTTGTAGCTTTAATACCAGCCATGTATTTCTCCTTATGTTCCTGTTCTCTCATCTTTCCATATGGGTTGTTTTTTTCCTCCCTAGGAGCAATATTATTTATTTATTTACTGTATTTATATATTTATTTTACTTAATTTTTTTTTTACCTGAGAGCACTATTTTTAATCCAAATTTCTTTAGATTCTGCCAGATCAGCCATCTTGGGTAGTGTGTCTAGCACCTCCCATCTATGGCATGTAAATGTTGCATTTGGTATGAATAATCTCTGTCAGCATCTGAAAATGTTCATATCATGTTGTGGAGAATTATTATGTTAAAGGCATTTTTATATACAATGTTGGCTAAACCATTGCAATATATGTTTTACCAGTAAAAGCTGTGCTTAATTTCTGGACTTCTACTGTGAATGGGTTTGAGACTGTATTATCCTGTGTAGGACAACCTCAGAAGATTGTTGAGGAGGTCACTGTGGCACATGTCAGTTGACATTGAGGTATTAGTTTAAATGCATAAATATGTGAGACTCAATAAGTAAGTTTCAGAGTCATCACATGGTGGTAAAGAGAGACTTGTGATTTTCAGCTACTAATTTTGTTGGTATTAATGCCCAGTGCATTAACCTGCCAGGGAGAGTCTTGGCCAGACACTTACTGACCCTAAGACTCTTGGAGTCCAGCTCTCCTGCAGGTGAGCATGATTTAGAGGAGAAGGGGTGGAGATGGTAACAGAGCAAATCTATGTGATGCACCATGGAATGCCGCTGGCATCAGCAATCTGATAAAGGTGGAGAAAGTGTAAATGAAAGCCAAGAGGGAGAACAGAATGTTTTTTTTTACTAGAGATTATGTTAAAAACTCAAGGTTTAAAAAAGTTAGAAAAATAGGGCTACAGATGGGTCATCGTCAAGTTGAGCTAAAGGAAGTGGTAGAAGAGGAGTGTGTATTTTGAGCAGTTTTGCTGAGTAATGGAAACAATTAATTTAATAAAGATGAAAAAGTAGATGGGGGCAGGCAGATGGCTGAAGGGAGACATATCATTTGTCTTGAGCTCATTCTGTGACCCAAATGCAAACAGACCCAAAGTTTCCATGACTGGTTGAAGAATATACAGGCAGTAATGAATACAGGAGACAGAATACTCATAGGGAGTGAGTTTAATCTGGTGTTAGACCACTAGAAAGACTAGGAGATTTAGAGTAGCTGGTAAATAGTTCAGACAGTGTCTTAGGGAAATAAAACTTTTTGGAAATAATTTAAGTAAAAAAAAAAAAGACAAGACAGATCATTAGATGTATGGGAAGAATTAAGACCAAGAGTAGCAGGCATTATATACTCAAGGTGTGAAACAGAACAAGCTAATACATTGGACAGATTGTTGCTGGATGGGAAAATATCTGAGGAAATCACATCTGCTTATTGCATGGAAAGAAATGTATAGGCCCATAGGTTCATTGGTAAGTACTAGGCTGGCTGCCATTGTGAGCCATTTTTGCCTAGATAATTTCCCTTTTTGTGTTTGAATTAACTTATCCCATTTGATTAGAGACTGGTTATACCTATCCCATAGTCAGTAATTATATATTACCCCCGATGTGAATAAATGGGATCATACCACAGATAATTTGAGGGAACCCATGCATTGAACAAAGCATTTAATAACTGCCTTTGTTGGTTAGAAGTAGTGTGTGCAGTCCTGGGGTAAATTTTCTTTTTCCCATCCAAAGATCCAAGCTGAGCTTGAATATGGACAGGGATGAACTTTGTTTTATGTGGATGGGAGTCAGTTCCAGAGCAGTATTTATTGGATCATGTCATTGTTAACATGCGCTGGGAATTAGGGAATCAACTGTAGGCAGATGGAGCCCAGGATACAGGATGAGGAGAAATTAAATCAAATGGACATGATGTATGGTTAGGGACATGGATTACCTAAATAAAAATATATAAAGGCACCCAAAATTTGCGAATGGAATGTGGAAAAAGTTGCCTAGAGGGGTAATAGTATATTTTTTGGTTCCACTTCTACTTCATTCTTTATGGCTTACCCCGAGTCTCCCCATCCATTTCCAGGTCTACCAGCCTCTCCTGTAGCCCCTGGACTATAACTGTTCTAAGGCTGAGACTGGCATGAAACCTAAGGGTGTCCTGGGAGGTCATGCCTTTTACTGCTTCTGTCGAGGGAATTTTTCATTTGTGACCTACACCTTCGTCCCTCCCTCAACCATTTTTACATCTGAGGACTACTCCCCTCTATGGACCATGCCTCCCCATAGAGAATGCCTATATGAACGTCCTCCACTTCAGGTTATGCACAGATATTCTTCAGTGTGGCAACACCTCAGACTTCCAAACCACTAATCAAACCTGGGTTACCTGGAACATAGGTCTTTATCACTGTACTCCATAGCACTGACCCTCTGAATGTGTAACATTATGGCTAGAAGAGGCGGAATGAGAAAAGCAAACCTGCAGGAAGTGATGACTCTAGGGGACAGGTTTAGGAAGTCACAATACATTGAACAAGAGTCAGAAACCCAGGATATAAACAGGATAAGCAAGCAGCCATAAAGGACAGGTTAAGAGAATGTAAGGAATTGAACATGAATATGGAATCAACAAAAAGAGGACTAGGATTCTATGTGAGGGGTGAGATAGACAATAAAATGCCATTCAATGGCCAGAGAAAGAAAGCTTAGACCAGATTGGTTGAAGAAGAAAGGGAGAGTGTATATTAGTGAGCAAATAAAAGCATGATGCCAGTGTTATTACAACAAGCTTTACAAAAGAGTAGATCCTAAGTAGCATTGGTTTAAAATGGTAGGGATGTGTATTGAATGAGGAGAATAAATTCACTGGTAGCAAACAGAGATGTGATTGAGGCCATTAGTCATCTGAACATGGTAAAGCTACTGGGCCAGATGGATACCCCACTGATTTCTATAAAAGAGTGAGTGGGCTTTCAGATGAGCAGCACAATGACAGATTTGTTAAATGTCATTATAGAGAAAGGGAGATTAACCAAATGTATAAGAACAAGCTGCAACAATCATATTGTATAAATAGAAAGGAAAAGACATTAATGTTAAAAATTAGTATCATGTTATATCTCTGTAAAATACAAACACTAACATTTTTTTTCCTGTATTTTGACAGCAAGACTGGGGAAAGTTCCTCCTAGACTAATAGGGGATGAACAAGTGGATTTTGTTAAAGACAGCTTTTCTATGAACCACTGACATACTTTTATAGGTTTTGTAGAATGGAATGAGGAAAAGGGCAAGAGAAAGGCAGGAAGTGTGTTACTGGACATTCAGAAGGCCTTTAATCATGCCACAGGTGATGGTAGATGGCTGAAGGGAGGGAGGGAAAACACTTTATTGGACCCTAAAGCTATGGCTATATATAAATGGTGGATTTAGAGAAGAAATAGCATTAAAAAAGAAACCCACCAGGACTCTTCTTCATTGTTGTTGTTGTTGTTGTTGTGTCTTTCGGCTTTTCCCAGTTAGGGCCGCCAAACGAGACTCTGGTCCGCTAATGATTGGCAGTAGGACTCTACTTCATAACCAGGACTATTTTCATGGTTGTTGCATGCCTGGTGCAGAGACTGGAGGAAAGCTGAATGAGGCAAAATAATGTTGGCAAAATGAGCGGTATTCATCAGTATACAGATGATTGCATGCTGTTAATTGAGGGTATTATTTCTCTTTGAGACACTGGAGATTTAGTGGTGATTATAATAAGAACTAAAAAGATGGAGATATTTTCTGAACTCTCTAGAAAGATTTATGGGTGAACTTGGGATTTTAAGTTTATAAAATGGTAGCTGAACTCAAAGATGAGAACTGGAAAGATCTGAAAGCAAAGCAAGGGAAAATATTAGATTCATGGACAGTTAGAGTCGCCACACTTGAGGGTAGAATACAAATACTTCCACATGTACTTTATTTTGGATGGCACATAGAAATTAGCTTTCTAAACAAGATTAGAGGAGATATCTAACTAGTTTGTGACAGGTTTGTATGAAACGGCAAAAAAGGAAGGATCACAAAGTAATTATTTAGGACTTACAGGAAAGGTGGAGAAGAGGGTATGACAGATTTCAGGTGATATGTGATCCCTATAAATATTATCCAATGGCTGAGGTCATAAAAATGAAAATTTAGAGTGGGTTACCTGAAGTGGTGCAGTGCTGGAAGGGGTTTGACAGTGGACAATGAGTAATGTTGAGGATGGTACTAATAAGATGATTTATAGCTCTTGCTTCCCCCATAGTGTCTTTTTTAGGAAAGGTCTCGAAAACAACATTATCAAAGTAAAATTAACCAATTAGAACATACTAAGGATCATGCTGCTAAATGTTAGGAGCTTAAACCACTAACTGCATTCCCTGGAATTATTTCTATCACTAGAAGATGTAGATGGCTGTGCAGTCACAGAAACCTGGTTCAAGGCCTCAGACAGTACCCCGGCCTTGCAAGGCTACAATGCATTCCAAACCTTTAGACAGCAAAATGAATGTGTGAATCCAAAGGAGGCAGTGTTTCAGTCTATATTACAGATAAATTCACCTACCATCTATTACGACTGAATAACTCCATGGAGTTACTCCAGGTCCAGGTTACAGTGGGAAGACTCCCATTCAAGTCATAGCCTGCTATAGATCCACCTCCATGGCTCATGTTGCCCAGGAAGCCTACTTGACAAAACTGGAGGCAATCCAAATTTTGTCAAACACACTGATGATGGAGGATTGCCCTTATCCCACTATCAACTGGGAAATCTACACTAGCCTAACTTGCTAGTGCAAAAGTTCCATGACTTTGTTAATTCAAATGCCCTGGATCAAATTGTCCTTACCCCAACAAGGGGAACAAAGATTCTGGATTTGGTTCTCACCACCATGTCAAACAGATGCACTGCCACTACTGTCAGACGTCATTAGATAAAACTGACCAAAATCAGTCATCTTTGAGCTGGCTCTAACACTAGAACTCACTAAGGGTGAAAACAGACTAAAAGACTTCACCAAGGCAAACTATACCCTCCTAAGTGAAGGTATAAATGCATTCCAAGCCCCATCCCAAGCTGGACATGATAACTATGCTGAAGCTTACACTAAAGCCTTGTACAATCACTTGCATAAGTGTATAAACTTGGCTGTACCAGAAAGAATTAAAGCCAGAGCCCCAAGTAAAAACAAGTTGCCATGGTGGACATCCAGCATCAACAAACTTTACAATAAACACAAAAAGGTGCTGTCCAAGAAAACAAAGGCAAAGCCCCAACAATGGAAAAGCATCCTCCCCAGCCTCAACAAACAAATAAGACAACTTGTCAAATCCTCCAAGGGCTCCTTTGAGAGAAACTTAGCAAGTACAGCCAAGGATAAGCATAAGGAATTTTACAGCTACATACATAAACTAAAGGGTAGGACCTAAGCATGTGCAGAACTAGTGGCCAATGGTATCACACACACTCTGATCCTACAGAGATAGCAAAGCTGCTAGTCAATATGTTTGTTGAAAATTTCACTCCCTTATCTTCTCCTAAATTACAACAAACCTTCCCCCAAACTCACCCCCACCATATATATGAGGAGCAGGTCCTCAAAGCTTTGTCCAAGGCAAACACACAGCCTGTATGGGACCAGATGACATCCCAAGCTGTCCACCAAATATGCCACACCATAAACTAGCATTACCACTAAGTATCCCTTTAAATTGTGGCCTAATCACAGGCTTTGTTCCTGCAGAATGGAGAACAGCAACAGTTATCCCCCTCTACAAAGGTGGCCTAGCAACAAACCCAGGGAATTACAGACCCATAAGCCTGACTAGTCTCATCTGTAAGGCCATGGAACATATCATTATGTACCTCATAAATAAAGACATAGGTGACCTCCAAACCCTGGTTCCTACCCAAATTAGCTTTGTGAAGAGCAGATCCTGCCTATTAAATCTGGTGGCTCCCTTTGAAAATGTGACCAAGGCCATTGACAAGGGCAAATCTATGCACACAGCATACATTGAGCTGGCAAAGGCTTTTGACACAATCCCACATTCAGACATTAACAATAAACTTAGCAAACTGAATGTAAACCCTTTAGTTGTAAGATGGGTTGCCAACTGTCTCACAAAGTGGACAAACACTATCAAAGTGGGTGACTCCACATCAACCAGCAGACCTGTTACCAGTGGTGTGCCACAGAGGTCAGTGCTGGGACCCCTATTGTTTGGTATATACTTCTCAGCAGTTCAGGTCAAACTAATGGGTTGTGGCTGACCAAGTTTGCAGACAACTGCAAACTAGGTGCAATCATTGAATCTCCAAATGATGTCAGTATACTTCAGGAGAGTCTCATGCAGACCAGCAACTGGTGTATTAGTCAGGGTCTCAAACTGAATGCAAATTAATGCATGCTCATTCCCTAAGCCACAAACAATGTCCCCTCACACTATCAAATCGACAGCAATACCCTAAGTACCCATGAAGTGGTAATGGACCTGGGATCACATATTGACTGCAACCTTAACTTTGACCACCATGTGTCTAATGTAGTAAGGAAAGCTTTCTATGTGGTACACTTGATTAGTAAAGGCATCACCTCAACAGCAAAAGAAGTTACAACCCCCCTATACTTGGCACTTAATTGAGTATAACATCCCATTTCGCATGTACCTTAGTAGGCAACTGTAGCAATTGGGGAGACCTCAGATGTTTCTAACAGAGAAGATCAAGGTACTCCAACATGTGCCTTACACAGACCAAGTAAAGTCCCTGTCACTATACTCCATATTGTATAGACTTCTTAGGGGAGACTTATGCCTGGTCTACAGAGCAATCCAAGACCCAAATCTAACGAACTTGCTACATATCCATAAATTAAATGGAACTAGGGCTACCCATTCCAGGGACCTAAATATGGCATGTAACTTAAATAGGACATCCAGGAGGGACACCACTGCTGCATCTTTGGAACAGGCTATCAATTCATGTGAAACAGAGCACCTCTATGACACTGTTGAAGAGGAACCTGGATGAATGGATGGGGCACCGTAAATGCTTACCAGGGATAGAGCTCACAACTCTCCTGGACATAGGCAGTCATCACTAAAAACAATCTTGTGTGTTGACTAGCATTTCTAAGGTATTACATTGGTATGAAATGGCTAGGCTTAAAAATGACCTCTGGGTTGATAGCCTGGTGATCTCATATGATCCTATGAAAGGACATTAATAAACAAACAAGGAACAGTTGTCACTGAAGAAGTGAGAAATCTTACAATTCAAGTCAAACTTTAAATGACAATCAAATACAACTTGGTAAGCATTTTCATCTCACAGTTAGTCACTGGAAAGGACATATGACTTCATTAGACAGTGAACCTTTAACCACTCAGGGTTTAAATATAACTTCAGCCACATAATCAAATCAAGCATTCAAGCTTCTTCCTCTTTAACTTTTTAAGATAACATTCAAATTGACAAAATGTTGTTTATAGAGTTTAAGCTGCCATACCTGTTCTAACTAATCCAGTCTTCCCTATTACTACCTGAGGCACTTACTGATTCACCCTTTAATAAAAAAACACAATATTTATTTAAACATTGCACACTCTTGAATGCTTAAAAGTGCATTAACATGTTTTATGGCATACTGATGTCCATATGTTCTACTCCTTATTGTGCAAGCATATTTTTCCGATGTAAAATCACAAGATGTACAGGAAGCAGAATAAATTACAGATAATGAATCACAAGAAAAATGAGAAGATGTGCTGTAAGTGGTTTGAGATTTGGTACAATAAACATTGTGACCCTTATTAATAAATGTACATGGTACAGATTTTGCATACATAGGTGTCCCTTTTGTAACCAGCACAGATGTTGTATTGTGAATATAATTTTCTAATATGCTTTTCAAATTATGTGCTTTTCATATACAAACTGTTAGAGTATGCTCAACAAGGTATTAAGGTTGAAAGTAATTCTGCTACAAATATGCAACATAAATAAGGTATAAAATAAAGCTTGCTTAAATGTAGAAATAGAGTTTAGCAATATGTGATTACCATCCATACTAAATGAATGTGGCTTGAAAAATAAGAAATTTGCTTAATGGACATGCTTTCCTACAGAATCAGCAAGAATGTATGCATTTCACACTGTCCGCATGAAAGCTGACCTCTTACAGAGTTAGCAAAAATGTAAAAAACAGGATGTATGCTTTTCATATTGTCAGTAAGAGCAAAAATGTAAAAAAGCAGGATGTATACATTTCACATGGTCAGTAAGAAAGCTAACCTGCTTCCTTAAAGAATGGACAACAGGAAAACAAAATGCACATGATTCTATTATATGGCACTGCTAAGCAAGGACGTTTGCATGGATATGCTTTCATCAAGTCAGCATTTGCACAAGATGATTCCTTAAAAGACAATACCATTATTATTTCTCTACAGGATGAAAACATACTTTTTTGCAAACACCAGCAAGCAGATGTTTTCATACAAAGACCACAATAGAATACCAAGGAGAAAAATAGGATGTAAAACCATTATAAAGAGACTATTGTTAGAGATATTTGTGTAGGAACACACATTTGTTCCGAGGTAATATTGTATCTCTCACATCATGCATGCTGTTTGAGAAGTAAAGTAGCACATCACCTGAAGCTGTAACAGTAGTTTGTGTGATTTGTTATAAAAAGTTATTTATTGGTTCCTGCTTTTAAAGTGACAGAGTTTGATACTGCATCGATGTACATTCAGCAAGTTTCTATGGGCAACAGACTGTAAATGCAATTATAACTAGACTTTGGTTTCAGCAGAATTCAGTCAGCAAGACCTTAGTGTCTTAAGAAGACTGCAGATACATCACAGTAAGCAGCACCCTGACAATCACTTCTTCACAGACTGGGGTTCATTTGCAGGAGTCTATATTACAAGATCAAAGCTTTACTTAATCGAATAAGTAAAGCTCAATCTTATAATATCGAAACCATAAAATGTCGAATGGCCGATTTAACCCAGGGAAAGATTTCCCTTGGCTGTTATGTGGAGTATGCCTGTTTTCCAATTTGGAGTGATCTTGGAGTTGCTATATTTAGGTAGGTGGGGTGGGGGGCAAAGACCCCACTTGATTTTGGATGTAAAGTTTTTTTTTTCATTCGGCCAAGGGAAGTGTTTGCCTTGGTTGAATCGGCCATTCGGCATTTTTATCTGTTGATATTACAAGATTGAGCTTTAGTTATTCAATTAACTAAAGCTTCGATGTTGTAATATAGATGCCATTTACAGCATCAGTAAATAAGTGACAGCTGCCTGATAAAATCTTCCAGCTGTCCTTAACCACTTTTTTCTTTAATCCCTATCCACACTGGTTGGTAATATTTTTTGTCTTTTAAATTAAGGTCTGTATTATATTCTCAAAAGCTGACAATGTTGAATCTGACGTTGTTGACACGAGAATATCAAACACTCAGAATCTTGAGCATGTAAATGGAAATCGCCGTAAGGGGAGATTTCCATTTACTGCAATGTAGTGCGGTCTCAGAGTTGGTATATTTAAGTAGTGGGGGTGTGGGGGGGTACTTTTTTTTTTTTTTTTTTTGTCGTTTTATAAAGTCGATGTTTGAAGACATCGACCATATGGTGTCGACCATATGTTGTTCAATGTTTTCAAACATCGATCTTATAATATAGACCCTAAAATTATGCCCTTTTTGCATTTATCATTATTTTGAATAATAACTTGCCCAGCCAGCAATCTATCAAACAACATTCAGTTTAACTGATGTTTATCTTCTTCTTCTACTTCTTCTTCTTCTTCTTCTTCTTCTTCTTCTTCTTCTTCTTCTTCTTCTTCTTCTGTGGTTAAATGTTCTACAATATCATGCATAGTTCTAATCATACTGATACTCTGTCATATACAGTTCTAATGATACTGCTACCATATTATGCATAGTTCTATCAATACTGCTATCCTATCATGCATAGATCTTATGATACTGTTACTGTCATGCATAGTTCTAATGATACTGCTAGTCTGTCATGAATAGTTCTAATGATATGACTAACTTATATTGCATAGTTCTAATGATATGGCTAATTTATCATGCATAGGTCTAATGATACTGTTAGTGTCATGCACAGTTCTAATGATACTGCTACTCTGTCAAGCATAGATCTAATGATATGGCTACCATATCATGCATAGTTCTAATGATACTGCTACCTTTTCAAGCATAGTTCTAATGATACTTTTACTGTCATGCATAGTTCTAATGATATGGCTACCTTATCATGCATAGTTCTAATGATGCTGCTACTCTGTCATGCATAGTTCTAATGATATGGCTAACTTATCATGCATAGTTCTAATGATACTGCTTCCCTGTCGTGCATAGTTCTAATGATACTGGTACTCTGTCATGCATAGTTCTAATGATACTGCTACCCTGTCATGCATATTTCTAATGATACCACTACTGTTATGCATAGTTCTAATGATATGGCTACCTTATCATGCATACTTGTAATGAATGCCAGAGATAAGACCCAAAGTGCCCAAATGGAGGTAACCTTTGGAAACTTGAAAGGCAATGAAATGGACTATCTTGAATCCTGCAGTTAGGACTTGATACAGTGCAAAATGTGTAAGTGGGAAAATTAGGGGAAGGAATGATGCAGCTAGAGGTATTGTGGATGTTATGGTTATGCATGAGGATGGAATGAGTAGAAATGCAAAGAAATTCTTTTCTATTGCAATAAAAGTATAAATGTTGGGTGTTTGTGCTACATGCACTATGGCAAATATATTGTATAATATGGAAGACAAGTGAAAGGAGCATAGTATGTGAAAAGATTTTATTGAAAACTTTGTTACATTTATAACAATAACGTAAAAAAATGTGCTATCATTATTAAACCAAATGTTCTGATTCCTTAATATGCCTTGCCTAGGCAATACATTGGAAAAGAAGTATTCCGCTTCTACAAAGTCAGCTAGAAATCCTGGCTGGTAGCAGAGAAAAATGTTTTTTTTAAATAAAAGGCAATTGAAAAAAGGATGTAGGACAACTTCCTGAGATGGTAATAGATGAATAACATGGGTTGCTGAGTGATGACCTGTCTACATTATGATATGAATAAATGAGCAGATGAGAATGGCTAAGAAAATCTTCTCTCAAAATCAATTTCTCTAAGTATGCTAACCTTGCACTGTCATCTACAGTTTGATACTATACTATATATGTACCTTATAGGTATTCCTTCTCCTTACATTTGTGGCAAGGCTCCATAACTGGTGGACCCACAAGAGCTGGAAGCTATTGTGTTTCGTAAATGGAAGATGGAGGTGCTTATGTACATGCCTACAACATGCCAGCAGCAGAAGCAGGTGCTTTTGTTTCTCTGTCTGGTTTATTTGTGCCAAAATGCTGCACATTTGGGCTCTTAACTATTGGATTGGACCACATGCCTGATTATAGACCACAGGGAAGTGACTTTATTTTATTTATTGCACTTGAACTAAAATTGTATCTGTATGCTTAGCTAGTGGTGATTTTTTTCATTTGGGCAAATTGCTGTTTACGCTTGCGAGGTGAGAGAGACAAGCAGTGGTCAGAATGTAAATTTACTATTATGTTAGCAGTACTAGTTATTTTTTGTTGTTGTTTCAGTGTTTTGTTTTGTTCTGTGCTGTATGGCTTCATACGTATTTGTGCCAAGTGTTACCTGCTACATACCTGGCCTAATAACTACCAGATTTGATTACACCTCTGATATGTACATCCACAGGAAAGTCACTATACTATGCACTGCTCTTGAGCTAAGATTGTATTGTATTGTATATCTAACTGAGGTGCTTTTTTCACACATGGAGTACTTTCTATTTGCTTTTGTGAGAAAAGAGAAACAAGTAGTGTTTAAAACATACACTTGCTATTGACTGGCTAGTGCAGCTAGTTCTTACTGACTTTGCTGTTATTTTCAAATACATTATTTTGTACTGTGTTCTACACATGTGCTTATAAGCGCCAAGCTGCTCCACACTGTGCTTCATGCATGACTGCACTAATATATGCTACCTAGTAACCATGGGCCACATGCTTCTCAGTTATATTACATTAATATATTTTTCTGGCACCTGTATCTGCAACCAGAGTCACATATGCCATATAGCTTCTGGCTAACGTGTGTGGCATTCATGCTTATAATGTGTTTCATTTCTCACCATATTATACTGGAAATATTGAAATTATTTACTCATTTCGGTTTCATTGTTCATCCATGCAGTACTAAGAACATTAAAACTGGGTGTACAATCGTTTCTGCAATGTTGTGTTTCTTCATTATACCCAAACCATATCTGTTGTATCTCGCATTATTAGCTGTTTATTTAAGCTATGGTTACTGTAGATTAGCTAGAATATTACCACAAGCCTAATCATACTAGTTCCAAATCACATTAATAAAAAACATGGGACCACAGTCTGCCTGTACCCCCTTTATATTGCCAGCCTTCTACCATTAAGAAAATCGAGGTAGTCTAGGAACTGCTCACACTTGTTGAAAACACCATATTCTTAACAGACATGGAAAACTCTTCTTTGAAATCTAGACAGAGATTTAAACTGGAGACAGTCTCCTCATATCTTTATTGTATCCAGGTTGTCAGTGCTTAACATACCTCCACACCTCCACATTACTTACCCAAATCACCACATCACACACACCACTAACACCAAACTTAACTTTTGCACATGTACAAAGAATATTCCTTGCAAAATGCCTTAGGACTCCTAGGCAATGCATTTGTATGTATAGACCTCAGTAGCTAATTAATTTCTTACCCAACAAACATATACTTGTTTCTATCAAAAGCAAAGATCACCAAAGATGTATGCATGGTGTTTTACTTTACCAAATTACAGTCCCTAATTATTGACTCTAACAGAATTATTCTGGGAGATTTTAATTACCCATCAATAAACAGGCAAACATACACATCAAACAACAAATGCAACAATGTTATAAAAATTTAGCTCCAGTATGCTCTGCACATACTGTTTCCCATTACTGGACAAATCAGACCACAGTGCTATAAATTCTACATAGGAACCCAACCTTAAATGTGCTTAATTAAATCCTACAGTCTTCACAGACTTTTCCAAGGCTGCCTTCTTTCAACTATCTGACAACCTGAGGAATTTTAAGTGTTCTCAAACACAAGTGTACCCCATAGGTGAAATAGCCAGTTATACTGATAATTCATATTCCTGTGTAGTTTTTAAATCAGCGCAAATGTCCCCATCTGCCACAAATACAAAGCTCTTTATAAACAAAAAAATCTGGTGGAACTCTAATAGCAATAAAATCTACAATTGTAGAAAAACCTTACTCCCTAATGAATAAATGCAATTCCACATACACAACATATGACTTCAAATAGTTGAATAAAATATATGGTGAAGGTTCAAAATTTTAGAGACAAGACATGAAGTAAAAACTGATGTTATATGATCCTATGTACTCACCATAACTTCAGATGTTTGGGATCCATCTCGCCTACATTCTGTACTGATGGGTTTGGAGCCGATCCCTCGGCTCCGACTCGGCACGCTTATGCTATAGAGCGAGGCCTCTTATTGGCTGAGTTATCTTTATCCCAGGATGCACTACCACTAATCCCCCAGATCTCATTTGCCGCTAACAAGCTTAGACATGGTCTCAACTTGGCTGGGCTAAGTACTATTTATTTAGGCTTTTTCCTGTCACAAATTTCCTTACTTTGAACCAAAAAGCTGTTTTAACAGCTATTGTTGTTATATAAGTGTGATTGGTTAATTTCTGTTGAGAAATTCGTGATTTTTTTAGTCAGGGAAGGTTTCCCGTTTTAGTTAGAGGGGCCTTCCCCTGTTGCTTTGCTACTAGTGTCTCTTTCTTGGGTCAAGTACCCGTTTAAGTTAGAGGGTCTTGACTCTCTATATCTCTTTTCTGTCTGTTTAATTGTTTAGTGTTAAAAAAAAAAAAAAAAATATATATATATATTTGTTAAATTTGTTAAATTTGTTGAATTTAACTTTACCTTTTGGCTAAGTTTAGTATTTTTCACTTAGATAGACCGTTATGTCTAAAGAACACAAACCCTCTGGGTTTAAGAAATGCATGAGGTGTGGTTTTAAAATGTCCATAACGGACGACCACTCATCGTGCGTCTATTGCTTAGGTGCCAAGCACCTACAAGAATCATGTAGTGTGTGCCACGCTTTCTCATCAAGAGTCCTCCAGGAGAGGAAGAACAAATTAATCCTCAAGGGATTAATCAAGCCTTCCTTCGAGGAGGCTTTATCTTCCTCTCCATCTCCTTCTAAAGAAGAAAGCCGGCTCCGACCAGTCCGTCGGAACCGACCGCTAAAAAATCTAAGCAGACTTCTCCATCGGCTCCACGGACTTCGGAGCCGAGGTCGGAACGGTCTGCCTCGATGCCTCCAGCCTCGACCCCTCTGGTTTCAGAGCCGAGGTCTGGGGCATCGAGAGGCGGGTCACCCTCACCGGCTCCACTGATATTGGAGCCGATAAGGGTTACCGGCTCAGACTATTCCTCCTCAGAGCCGAAGTCCTTATCAGCACCGAGGGAAATTTCCTTGAGATCTTCCTTGGAGCCGATAGTTGTTGAGTCCATTCGGAGCCGGTCCCCGAGCCCTTCGGAGCCGATGGAGAAATCAGTTCAGGCCCGATCGGTATCCTCTAGATCATCCAAGATGTCTGATTCGGACATTGACAGGGTGCTCCTTCGACTCTTCCAGTCTCCAGTGTTCCAAAAGCTAGTTTCGGCTCCAGCCCATTCGGCTTCGGAGCCGATGGTCCACTCCCCTACTGTGGTTCCTCCTCCAACAGCTTCGGCACCGTTGGAGCCGGTGCTGGTGGAATCTGTGGAGGTGTTAGGGTCGGGCCCGACCCTTGCTCCAACTCCGGCTCTTGGGTCGGAGTTCAGTACACGGACTTCTTCCTTCGGCCCTGGGGGGGAGGCTTCGGGATTGATGCTTTCGGTCCCAAGTCTCCATCTTGGTGCATCGGCAGCGGGAGTGCCGTCCACTGTCGTGGCCACGGAGGTGGGACCCTCCCAGGATTCTGGTGGTCTCGCCTTCAGGGCTATGAGGAGCGCATTAGCCAAATCTTCCTTGGCTACCTCCACTGTTTCCCCAGCTCCTTCCCTGCATACGGAAACTGGGTCATTGGCAGTCCCCCTGTCCTTAGACAGCAGAGCCCCGGGGCCTCAGGTTACCCCCGCTGGGGTTTCTCCTCCTCCTGGAGGTCCTTCTGAAGCCTCTTCGGAAGAACTCCCCAGGAAAAGATCATGCAAGAGGAAGCACGTTGACTCCCCTGATGAGTCTCTAACATCCGACACTGATCTCAATGATGCAGAGGGGTCCCCTAAGTCGTCCTCGGATGATGTCTCCTTTGCAGACATCCTTGAAGCCCTAAAACAACGAGGCGGCTGGCAGTCCAAACCTCCCTCTGCTGATGAGTCGGTGTTCCTGAAGGTCTTCGGGGCTCAGCCCTCCGCCTCCTGGGTGTCTCCGCCCTTCGATGAGCTCTTGGATTTGATCTGTCGAAGGGCGTGGGAACACCCAGACTCTGTGGAACCGGTGCCTGCTCGTCCGAATAAGTTCCTTTCGGTGCCCCCTGAAAAAGAGTTTCTAACTAAAGGTGTGGCTGTAGATGCTTTGGTGGTGGCATCTGCTACCCAGCAAGATGTAGCAGAGGCTTCGACGTCCATCCATCCTCCTAATAAGGAGTCTAGGAGCATGGATCGGTACGGAAAGCGCACCCTCAGTTCAGCAGCCTTTACACTGAGGTCCTTGAACTACCTTACGCACTTTACCAGATTTCAGAGGGATCTGATTAAGGAGCTATCCGATACCCTCTTGGGTAACCTGCCTGAGGAGCTGGCCCAGACGGTTGGCTCTCAACTGGCTACAATGTCGTCCATTTCGAACTCGTCCATGAGGCTCATTTCTTATGCGGCCGAAGGGGCGAGTAGAGCAGCGGGTACAGGCATTGCTCTACGGAGACAAGCCTGGCTCCGCCTGTGTCATTTCGTGGAGGCCTTTAAGTCTTCCTCTGCTGACGCCACCTTCGATGGGTCCTCCCTGTTTGGACCCAAGGTAAAGGACACACTAACCCGCTGTGAACAGGAGGGTAAGACTCTGACTGCCGTAGGGGCATGATTTTCCACTCCCTTTCGGCCTTATCCCAAGGCTAAAAGAGGAGGGAAAATGTGGTTCCGTAGATCTCAGAAGCCTTACCCCTCTCAGCAGGAGAATTCCCCTTCTAGAGGCAGAGGAGGGGGAAATTCTTCCGGAAGATGCCATCCCAGAGGCGGCAGAGGCCCTCGCGAGTCCTTTCGTGGCTCTTCAGCCTTCCATAGTCCCTGAGGGATTGCCCAGCTGCGCAGCTCCGGAGCCAGTCGGGGGTCTTTTCTCGAAGCACCTAAAGGCCTGGCAAGGTATCACTCAGGACCGATGGGTGCTTCGGATTATAGCTGGAGGTTACTCCATCCCATTCTCTCACCCCCCTCCCTCAGCCCAGAAAAATCCCGGACCCACCACCCAGTCAACGGGATATCGCAGCCTCAGAAGTTTCAAAGCTGCTGCAAAAAGGAGTCATCCAACTGGTCCCCGCAGACCAGATCGGATTAGGGACTTACTCAAGATTCTTTTTGGTGCCAAAAAAGACCGGGGACTTGAGGCCCATCTTGGACCTCAGCATCCTAAACCGTTCAGTCAGAAAGTCCAAGTTCCAAATGGTCACCCTACAAACCATTCTCCCATTGCTGGAGAAGGGTGTTTGGATGTGCTCCATAGATCTCAAGGATGCTTATTACCATATCATGATACATCAAGCATCCAGTAGACATCTGCGCTTCAGCCTAGGAGGCAGTCATTTTCAGTTCTGTGTGCTGCCCTTTGGTCTCACCACAGCCCCCAGGGTGTTCACCAAATGTTTGGCGGTCGTGACTGCTCACCTGAGAAGTCTAGGATTCCAGGTGTTTCCGTATCTAGACGACTGGCTCCTAACTGCCACCTCCAAGCATCTACTATTGCGGAGCCTACAAGCCACTATATCACTGGGCAATTCCCTTGGAATCACCTTCAATTGGCTAAAGTCTGTGTTGCTGCCATCTCAACGCATAAGATTCATAGGGGTAGAGATAGACTCAAACCAAATGCAGGTCTATCTACCTACAGACAGGATACTAACCATACAGGCTCAAGTTTGAGCCTTACTTCCCAGATCCAAAGCCCCAGCCAGAATGGTCCTGCAGCTATTAGGATCCATGTCCGCCACAGTTCTTCTAGTTCCCCTGGCAAGGTTGCACATGAGAATTCTTCAGTGGCTTCTTTCAGCTCAGTGGTCCTTCCAGGAACTCCCTCTCAGTCACCTCATATGGATCACGGAATCTTGCAAATGGGACCTTCGCTGGTGGCTAGTGCCCTCCAACTTGGATCAGGGACGACCCTTTGTTCTACCCCCTCCGGTGGCCATTTTGACCACGGAATCCTCCCAGACAGGGTGGGGGGGGGCATTCCCTGGGCAGGTCAGTCCAAGGCAAATGGCACTCGGAAGAGATTTTGCTTCATATCAACGTCTTAGAAATGAGGGCAGTGCTTCTGTCCCTTCAAGCCCTTCACAATTATCTCCCTCAGGGCGTAATTGCTGTTCACTCAGACAACATGTCAGTTGTCTGGTACCTGAACAAACAGGGAGGGACCAGATCCTATCCTCTTTGCAGAGAAGCCATGAGAGTTTGGGAATGGGCAGTCTCGACCAAATGCTTCCTAGTGGCTACTCACATACCGGGCAAGTCCAATGTGATAGCCGACAGATTGAGCAGAACCATCCTCTCTCCTCACGAATGGTCACTGAATATTACAGTGGCAAGTCAGATTTTCAGCAAATGGGGAGTTCCATGTTGCGATCTCTTCGCGACTCCTCTGAATGCAAAGTGCAAAGAGTTCTTCTCCCTAAGTCCATCCTTGGCCCACCGGCTTGCTTTATGCCTTCCCTCCAGTTCCTCTCCTTCCCAGAGTGATTCAAAAGGCATCTCTCTTGGGGAGCAAAATGATCTTAATTGCTCCTTACTGGCCTCGTCAAGTGTGGTTCTCCTATCTTCGGAGACATGCTCTGGAAGGTCCATGGTTCCTGGATCAGATCCCAGACCTACTTGTTCACCAGTCGGGACTATTCCACCAGTCCCTACACACCTTAAAATTGATGGCTTGGCTCCTCCTCTTCCGACGATAGTCAGGAGTCATACATTGGATCCAGATGTTGTACACATATTATCTTCGGCCCATAAGTCGACTACAAAGAAACTGTATTCTAGCAAATGGAAAAGATTTGCTATTTGGGCTCAACTCCGGGGCCTGGACCCCATTTCTATTCCCGTAGCAGAGGTACTAAAATTTTTGACTTCTCTTTTCAATCAAGACTCTTCAGTTTCTACCATCAAGGTACAATTGGCAGCAATCTCTAATTTTCATGAATCCATAGACCCACCTTTAATGAGCAATAGATTGTGTAAAACCTTCTTGATAGGTGCTGCTCTATTAAGACCTCCGATTTCTCATCCTGCACCTCCATGGGATCTCGATATAGTGTTACGCGCCTTGACTTCTTACCCCTTTGAACCAGCAGCTACATGTGATATAAAGTTCCTATCATGGAAGACAGCCTTTCTGGTGGCGATTACTTCTGCCAGAAGAGTTTCAGAGCTTCATGCTTTGTCTGTGAAACCCCCGTACTTGGTTTTTCACAAAGATAGAGTATCCCTCAGGCCAAATCCTTCCTTTGTCCCTAAAATTTGTTCTAGTTTCTGCTTACAACAATCGTTAGAGCTTCCAGTTTTTTTCCCAAAATACTCTAACAAAGTGGAGTTCATATTCCACACACTAGATGTCCACAGACAGTTACGTTTTTATTTAGACAGGACCAAACAAACAAGGAAAACAGATCAGTTGTTTGTATCCTTTGCAGATAACAAATTGGGCAAAGCTGTCACAAAGGTCACTATTGCCAAATGGATCAGGGACTGTATTACTCAAGCTTATTTTTATTCTAACAAAGAGCTTAC